>NC_143577.1:21186790-21351790 GCF_048544385.1 Mastigoproctus giganteus
GCTATATATGGAATACTGTATACAAGTTTGGAGGTGCAATATAGCCAAAGCAGCTTTTGTGCTATAAAACCACAAACAACAACAGGTTTGGAAACCTCATTTTAAGAACCACAGACCTGCTGGAAAGGGCACAGAGTAGAGCAAAGCAACATGGTTAGTTGGGAGCACAAAAGGATATTAAAGACTGAGGTTCTGTAAATTGCAGTCCCTACAAACTAGGCATCTATGCAGTGACCTAATTAGAGTGCATAAAGCTTTAAGGTCAACTAAACTGAAGGCGTCTTTTCTCTTTCTCTCATAAAACATACAAGGGTGCATAAATTTTAGAAATGGCACATTGTCATGTAAGTGTAAGTGTGTTTAGGGTCAAGCGGTACCAGGGGTTTCCTCCATCTCCGCGTAGTTTACATTGTGGTGTGTTACAGTACGCTGTAAATGCCAGAGATTTAAAAGTGTGGGGGTCTTGGATCGTTTAGTGTCGTATACCGTTGTTCTTCTGGTCATTTAGCCGCTAAACCCCAAATGGGGCCCAACATTGCCCCACTTATGCCCCATGGAGGCAGACCAGGAACCCAGTAGCTTATATATACTCTGGCAGGTCCTGCCACCTGAGATTTCGGTGGCTAGGACCTAAAAAAAAAAAAAAAAAAAAAAAAAATAGGGGTGGGCACTTAAGTTTAGAAAAAGCCAGGAGAGGTTAATATGGTTCAGTTTTCAGTTTAGAAATCGTTAATTTTGATTAGTTGTGTGGGGTTTACGCTGGCATATTAGTCAGAGTAGGAGAATGAGACTGAAGACTGAGGGGGAAAGACAGAAGTATGGAGTCGATAGGGAAGGCAACCCCAGGTGGTCAGTAAGACATGCCCATGCCTCACCAGGCGAAATATATGGGGTGGTAGGGGAGGGAGGAAACAGGAAGACCACCTCCTCCTCCCCCCTGCCAGGGATAGGAAAAAAGGTACCAGGCAAGGGAGCTGGTAGAGATCACCATTTGGCTACATGGCAGTGAGGCTGCACCAGTCGTAGTGTAGTCATAAGATCATGTCCGGTAGTAGAGTCACTCGTGGGACAGTGTCCGTCCAAGTTCCAATCTATCTTCATTTAGTATATTTGTCAGTTTCACTTAGGTCTCGTATTTGTTGGTACATCAGGCAGGGTTTCTTAGTAGACAGCTAGTAGCTGTCATTTGAACTCACCATGACAATGGTGGGTTCGAATCCCGCCTCGGGCTTAGATCACAGTAAAATGCAAAAACTTTGGGAAGTGCATTATGGCCACAGAAGCTGATGCGCCAACAACTAACAAACAAACAAACAAACAAAAAAAAAAAAAAAACATTGTGATGAACTCCAGTGAAGTCCACAAGCTATTTGTGCAGCCTTTGAACCCTTCTGAGTTTGACTCTCTTGCTTTATATCATTGTATATGGAAGTTTTATTAAATAAGAAACAGAATAATTCTTATATTCTTAATCTTGGGACTCATTGTACTGTGCCCTATGTACATAGATTTCTAATGTACTACTATGCGATCATAAATAATATTTGTGACTTTGAATTGCATTCTATGGTTGGCTTTCCATACTGTAGGATGAAAATCCCAACTTACTGAGAGAAATTCATGCAACCTTTGCCCAAGACTGATTAATTAAAAAAATTAATCTATAGCTCCTTTATGCTGACAGGGAATGTCCTGCAACTTCTGGCCAGAAGTGGAAATTGAGCAGATTTTCACATGGCATAGTTGCTATACTATGGCGATGAGAAGTAATCTTGGTTAGTGTATTAAATTAACTGTCAATATACAATGCTCTTTAATCTGCTTGATAAACTGAATGAAAAATAAGAAAAAAATTTTAGTTATAGAAACTCAACTGAAAGTCACACATTTGGATATTAGGCAAACATACCATACAACCTATTTTAACATTCCTGGCCTCTGCCAATTAAATAAAATCTATTGTATCAATTTCAGGTAAAACAAATTTTGTAGCTCAATTTTAGGTAAAAGCAAAAACTTCGTGAAGGTTGTGGTGATAGTGTTGAGGAATAAAATTATAGATCTAAATAGCTCTTATTCAATAACCCTGCCATTCTCACTAGATGTTTATTAAATTAACACAAGGTTTTTTATTTTATATTTTAGTACAGCTCCAATGGAAAGATTCGTTAACAGTTTTTTTTTTTTTTTTTTTTTAAACATAGCAGAACTCAGTTAAATGGATCAATCATTTTCTGTTGTGCTGTGCAAATTTTGATCAAGCAACATGCATACTTGTGACTATGTATCAGCATTAGTACTGGAAATAAGAAACAAAGTTCTGCAAAAACTTATGGAGCACCAGCAAAAAAAAAAAAAAAAAAAAAAAAAAGCAGCTTTACTCTCCAATTCCTTCCAATAATTTGTCTAAACCTTCCTTAAATTTATTCAAACTACTCACTTCCCAACACTCGGTTAAAGTTTATTCCAACAATCAATTACTATTTGGTTGAATGCAAATTTTAGTATAATTACTCTACGGCAATCCTGTTCCAATTTAAATTTGTGTTCCTTGTATGTTTTATGGAAGAAAGAGTAAAGATGCCAAGATGCCTTCAGTATTATGTTTGACTAACCATTGTGCTATTCATCATCATCATCATCAGCAGCCATTTTCAATCCACTGCAGGATGAAGGCCTCTCCAGCAACTTTCCAGTTCCTTCTGTTTTGAGCACTGGCCATCCATTTACTGCTCAAAAACTCATGAATTTCATCTATCCATCTCCGCCTTTGTCTTCCAGGTTTTCTTCTAGCTCCTCTTGGGTACCATTCTGTTATTTTCTTAGTCCATCTGTCATCATGTCTTCGAGCTATGTGTCCTGCCCAAGACCATTTTAGTTCTTTAGTTTTGATAAGAATGTCCTTTACTTGAGTTTGCTGCCTAATCCATGTGTTTCTCTTCTTATCTAACATTCTAATTCCCAATATAATTCGTTCCATTCTTCGCTGTGTAGTTCTTAGCTTCTCTTCCATTCTTTTGGTGAGTGCCCAAGTTTCACTTCCATAAGTCATGGTGGGGAGTATACATTGATTCATTATTTTACGTTTCAGACAAACTGGGATATTGCTCTTCAGTATGTGACTATATTTCCTGAATGCTATCCATCCAAAATTTATTCTTTTCTTGACTTCCAGCCATTTATCATTATTACAGCTAATAACTTGTCCCAGATAAGTATATGACTCCACCTTTTCAATTACTGCTCCTTCAATCATTATTTCCCTTTCCGTGGCATACTTGTTCATCATTACTTTTGTTTTAGCCATATTCATCTTTAGTCCAAAATCCTTACTAACTGCGCATAACTGATTAAGATTTTCCTCTAATTCTTTGGGATCGTGGCTTATGACTACAATGTCATCTGCAAATCGTAAATGGTTTAGGTACTCTCCGTTCACATTGACTCCTTTCTGCGACCAGTCTAATCTTCTGAAAGCTTCCTCAAGGGCAGCAGTAAACAGCTTCGGAGATATTGTGTCTCCTTGTCGAACTCCTTTCTCGATTTTAAATTTGCTACTGTCTTTGTCTAGTCTAATAAAGGATGTAGCACTCTCATATATTTTCTTCAAAATCATAATATATGGAGTATCTATGCCTTGTCTTTCCAGTGCCCGAAACATTGCCTTATGCTGTATGGAGTCAAATGCCTTTTCATAATCCACAAATGCCAGGCATAATGGTGTTTTATATTCATTTGCTTTCTCCATTAGCTGTGATATTACGTGAAGGTGATCCATAGTTGAGAATCCTGTCCTAAAGCCAGCTTGCTCTTTCGGTTGATTCTCATCAAGTATTCTTTCTAATCTGTTAGTAATGACCCTTGTGAACAACTTGTAGATATGGGATAACAAGCTAATTGGTCTATAATTTCCAATTTCTGATTTATCTCCTTTCTTATGCAGCAAAACTATGATTGCATTATTCCACTGCTTAGGCATCACACCTTTTCTAATGCACTTTGTGAACAGCCTTGCCAGTTTTTGTGTTATGTCTCTTCCTCCCAATTTTAACAACTCTACAGTAACTTCATCTTCCCCCGGGGCTTTCCGATTCTTCATTTTCTTCAATGCATGTTCTACCTCATCAGGAAGAATATCGGGTATGTCGTATGTGTTGCTACTTCGCAATCCATCTTCCCCACTGCTGGTATCATTCCCTCGCTCCTTGTATAATTCTCTATAGTAGTCTTCTGCTATTTGAATTACGCCTTCTCTGCTGTTTATAAGCACACCATTGCTATTCTTCAGTTTCAGTATCATTTGTCTTTCTGTATTACTGCTCATGGCTGCTGATTTAAATCCTTTGTTTTCCCTTAATGCTTGTTCTACTTTTCTTGTGTTAAATCTTCTTATGTCCTCTCTGAGTCTCTTTCTAATGGCTTTGCATAACTCAGTATACTCAATTTTCTCCCTGGCAGTGTTTTTCTTGCTCTTCATTTGTCGTCTTTGGTTCATCATGACAAGTGTTTCTTGACTAATTTTTTCTTCTTTGGATTTCTGTTTCCCTATAGGTTTCTTGGGCTTTATCACTTTCAGAAAGTTGTAATATTCCTCGTCGATATATTGGTCCTGAGCAGTCTGCAGAAGCTCAAACTTGTTCTTAAGTTCCAGTACATACTGCTTTTTCTCCTCCTCTGTTATTTCAAAGACCTTTGTATTATTTGCTATTATGCAATCCTAAATAATATTTGTGATTTTTAATTGCATTCTATGGTTGGTTTTTCATACTATAGGATGAAAATCCCAACTTACTGAAAGAAATTCATGCAATTAGTCACTATGCAGATGCCTAGTTTCTAGAAGTGGGATTTACGTGAAGATATAAATACTATCAAAGACAAAGGGAATGGGATCTTACTTTCGTAAAGGTGACTACTGTGGTCTCAGAGTTTTGGAATGTTTTCAGTGTGACCAACTGATAATGCTACCAAATGCAAATTACAAGTTGAAAGCATCCAAGGAAGTAACTGCAGAAGCTACTGAACTATTCATATCAACTAAGAGATACTGTTCAAGATTTAGTCTAAATGGATGACAGATGAACAAATGAGACTAGTGACAGAAGAAAAATGTATGGGATGATTATAAATTATCAAAGGACACAGAAATCTACAGTAAGGGGGGATTATAGATTATCAGGGAATACAGAAACCTACAATGAGTACAAACTGGTTTTCTTTCAAGTTGCAAAGGGAATTAGGCAGGCTAAGGCAGATTATGAGAAGTCATTGGCCAGAAATGTGAAGAAAAGTAACAAAGAATTCTGTGTTTATGTTAACACTAAAACAAAAGGTATACCAAATTGGTCCAATATATATGAATGGCATAACTACTGATGATGCCATTCTGATTGCTGACAAACTGAATAAATATTTTGCATCCATATTCATGCATGAAGAACTATTTTGGGATGGGTATACCAGAGATATACCAACTTATAACTGGGAGCAGAATGATTTGGTGATAACTGAAAGGAAAGTCGAAGAGAAATTGTAAATGAAAATAAGGTATCTGGGCTGATGGAATATATCCAATTATGTTAAAAGAAGTGGCAAAGGTAAATAAACCAACTATAATTATGAGAGCATCCTTGAATTCAAAGGAGGCCCCTATGAAAACATCAAAGGCAGATACTGTTGAGATATCAGAGACATGGTGTCACACAGATATAAGGAATGCAGAACTGGAGTTTGGGGAGTACAATGTGTACAGAAAGGATAGACAGGATAGGAAGGGAGGAGGAGGGCTTATGCTATTAGTGAAGAAACACATAAAATCCAAGGAAGTGAAGCCAGTCGACATCGCTGGACAGTGCAGTGTTGAGTCAGTTTGGTGTGACATAAGCATTGAGAGATCAAAATTAAGAGTAGGAGTATGCTATAGACCTAATGACTCTGATGAGTATAATAAGAAACTATACAGGGAAATAGAGTGGGCCAGTAAATCAGAGAGTCTTATAATGGAGGATTTTAATTTCCCAGATATTGACTGGAATTTGTGGGTTGGTCATTCACACACTAGCAAGGCTTTTGTGGATTTATTGGATGATTGTTTTCTACATCAGCATGTTCGGGAGGCAACTAGAGGGAGTAATACTCTTGATCTGATTATCAGTAGTGATTCTTCATGCATTAAGAATCTGCAGATAAAGGAACCACTAGGTGGCAGTGATCACAGCGTGCTGAAGTAGGATTTACTCAAAGAGGTAACTACCATCAGTGGTAAAGGGAAGGGTTTTTCCTTTCGTAAAGGCGACTACAATGGTCTGAGACAGTATTTAAATTCTATACAGTGGGACCAACTGATGATGTTACCAACAGCAAATTCAAAATGGGTAAGCATTCAAAGAACTTATCTTGGAAGCTACTAGGATTTACATACCAACTAAGAAATGCTGTTTAAGATTTAGGCCTATATGGATGTCAGATGAACTAATGAGACATATGGCAGAGAAGAAAAATGCATGGGATACATATAAATTAATGGGTGACATGGAAGCCTATGATAGATATAAGCTGGTCTGTAACCAAGTCACAAAGGAGATTAGGCAGATTATGAAAAATTCTTGGCAAAGGATGCAAAGAAAAACAAAAAAGAGTTCTTTACCTATGTAAACTGTAGAAGGAAAGGGATGAATCAGATTGGTTCACTGGATATTGATGGTTCAACAGTTGAGGATCCTGCTCAGGTGGCTAACAAACTAAACAAATATTTTGCATCTACATTCACACATGAGGAGTTATTCAGGAAGGGGAATGCCAGAGGTGAAGTAAACTCTGATAGTGAGCTAGATGATTTTGTAATAACTGAGAGGAAAGTGGTGGAGAAATTGAGGATAAACATAAAAAAGGCACCTGGGATGGATGAGATCTATCCAGTTATATTAAAGGAAGCAGCAAAGGAAGTAAGCAAACCCTTAGCCATAATTATGAGAGCTTCTTTGGACTCAGGGGAGATACCCATAGACTGGAGATGTGCAAATGTGACCCCAATTCACAAAGGAGGATCAAAGGCTGACACAAGTAATTATAGACCTGCGAGTTTGACTTCTGTTCCAGGAAAATTAATGGAGGCACTGGTTAAAGAAGCACTGCAGGATCATCTAGACAAGACTTCAGTTATAGCTCGGACACAGAATGGTTTTGTTAAGGGAAAGTCTTGCCTGACCAATTTGATTGGATACTATGATGCAGTCACAAAAGAGCTGGATGCAGGGAATAACTTTGATATTATATATTTGGATCTTAGAAAGGCTTTTGATACTGTTGCACATGGAAGACTGCTGAAAAAATTGGAGCAGTGTGGCATTGGAGGCAAATTGCTGCTATGGATAAATGGATGGTTGAGGGAGATAAGACAGAGAGTGGTAATCAATGGACACTACTCATCGTGGACTAATGTTATTAGTGGAGTCCCTCGGGGTTCAGTGTTGGGTCCATTATTGTTTTCTGTATTTATAAATAATATTGATGATGGTATATCAAGCTTAATGTCCAAGTTTGCAGACAATACAAAGGTTGGCAGGGTTGTTAAGGACACTACTGACAGTATGCTGCTGCAACAGGATCTGTAAAGGTTGAGTAGATGGGTAGAGAGGTGGCAAATGAAGTTTAACATTGAAAAATGTAAAGTACTACATATGGGAAACAGCAACCCCAGAGCAATGTATCAACTCTGTGGTACTATACTGACAGTGGTAGAGAATGAAAAGGACATGGGGGTAATTGTGCAGGCAGATATGCAGTTTTTTGAGTAGTGCAGATGGGCTGCAAGAATAGCTCATGGTGTCTTGTCAATGATATACAGGAATTTTTCTAGCAGGGATAGATAAGGAGGTGATTATTCCCTTGTATAAGGCAATGGTCAGGCCACACCATGAGTACCATATACAGGTCTGGAGGCCTCATTTCAAGAAGGATGTAGAGCTGCTGGAACGAGTACAGAGAAGGGCAACAAGATTAGTGAATGGAACAAAGGGTTGCTCTTACGAAGAAAGGCTTAAGTTTTGCAAATTACTGTGTCTGGAGACCAGGCACCGGCGAGGTGATCTGATAGAGGTGTATAAAGCCTTGAATAGTTTGAGCATGCTCAATGCCGATGGGGCATTGAGCATCTCAATTCAAATTGAGGAAAAACAGATGTAGGATAGATGTGTGGAAATTTGCCTTTAGCCTGCGGGTAGTTGGTTGGTGAAACAGACTTCTATCCCTTGTTGTGGAAATTGATAGCCTAAATAAATTTAAGGCTCAGCTGGACAGGTATTTCGAACGAACGGAGGGATGAAATGGGAGTGTGGTGTTATTATTATTTTTTTTTTTTGGCTGATGCTACATAAGCTTGCTTTCTTGCATCATATGCCTCTACTAATGCTAATGTATCACTATTTTCATATAGTCATATTAAAAAATATATTCTTGTTTATACTCTGGCACAACCACTAGGCCAGAAGAGTTTACAATAACTTATTAAATACAACCATTAATTGTATTTATCAGTCAAGCCGGCTTTAATCACAATTCACTCAAACAATGTGTGCTATTGTACTTTTGCTAATATGAAATTGCAATAATTCACAATACTGACAATGCCCATAGTAGTAGTAATCGAGGCATGTGATGCAAGAAAGCAAGCTTATATAGCATCACACATCCATTATAGCATAATGGATGTGTGAAAAAACATTTCACACATCCATTCCCTCTAAGCGTTTGTCCAGTTCCTTCTTGAATTTATTTAAGCTCTCAACTTCCACGACAGATGGAAGTTTGTTCCAGCAATCAACTACTTGCTGGCTAAAGGCAAATTTCCACGCATCTATTCTATAACTGTCTTTCCTCAATTTGAATTTATGCCCTCTCAGGTTCGTAATCTGAGCAAGAGGAAGAATCCCATTAGAATTGAACTTGCGTGACCCATTCAAGGCCTTATACATCTCAATCATATCACCTTGCAGGTGACTAGTCTTCAGATGCTACAATTTGCAGAACTTAAAGCCTTCCTTTGTAAGAACACCCTTTCGTTCCCCTCAACAATGTTGCCCTTCTCTGTATTAGCTGAAGGATAACACAGGCAATTCTGACATAGAGAATATGACTACAGTAATCCCTCACCAACCACAAGGGATAAATTCTCAAAAATTACTGCAGTGCATTACTGTGGCTGGAAAGAACAGCAATCTACCATTGAATCCTATTTTGAATCCATTCAAAAGTAGGTGGAAATGATGAAGCTTATTTTAGCTACTTGGATGAATCTCTTTCAAGGAACTATCCTTAATTGTGAGTGTATAGCTGGAAACAATAATCTGGAAACAAAAGCCCACTGTATACATCAATTCCAAAGCTTCTGTAACTTCAGGAAGCACTCTTGATCTTTTCTGGGAAATGTTAACAGTTCTTGTGTTGTGTCCTGAATAATTTCCTCAGTCATTGCAATTTGTGACCTCTCAAGGGCACTTTAAGTGCTGGGTAACAAAAAATTGGGGAACTAAATCTATTGGAGTGCTTTATATGAAATTTTTGAATAGGAAGCACTGAGTGCACAGGGCACTGCCATGATGCAAGCACCAATTCACTCAGGTCCACTTTTTTGGCTTTTTTCTCCAAGCAGCATTGTACAATTGGTATAGAACTGTTTGGTAGTGTTCCTGATTCACTGTTTGACTACATAGGGAAAAATCAAAATGAACAATGCCCTGTGAGTCAAAATATGATAAGCAAGATCTTCACATTTTATTGAGATTATGGAGCAAGTCTTTTGTTGAGAGGAGAGGGCTTTTGTTTCCAGATTGTTTCCAGCTACACACCCACAATTTATCACCTGTAATGATGAAAGAAACAGTGTGGATCAGCAGCACCTCGACAAAGACCTTACATGAGAGAACGTAACACTCTGTGATTAGCAGTGAGGATGCGAAGCACAACCTTGGCTGAGAGGCACTGCATTCCAAAACCTTGGAATGCAGTGCCAAAAATTGGCTGATAAGTCTGATCGGATAACACCTGATCGGATCATGAACACAAGTGTTTTAATCATTGATTTTTGAAGTTGAAGGGCAACCAGAGCAAGGATCATCTTCAACAGACAAGTAGTCTTCTTTAAGCTTTACAAGCCACCAAAAAATCTTTGAATGACACATAGCATCTACTCTGAAAGCAGTTTTTAATTTTTCTTGAGTTTCAGTTGCAGTTTCCCAATTTGAAATAAAATTTCATGCAAATTTGCTGATCAGTAAAATCATCCATTTTGAAATATGAAGAAACACGCAAAACACCTATTCAATACATGTTAATTCAGATTGACTGCAGATAATGGGCAATTCATGTATTACTGTCTAGATGAGTCACCAAACTGTTGCAATAAATCACAACCCAGTATGATGATGTAATTTCAAAATAATCATCAAAATAAATATTGCAAAATCAAAATTAAATAAATCAAGGAATTCTTGGAATTATTAACACATTGACATTTTCAAAGACATGCAATTTGTTACACACACAATGATTATAACCATTGTACTAATAACAGGTTAAAAAATTTTACAGCTGCCCACGGTCACATCTGTACAAGAAAGGTATATTAATAGGTAGGTAGGCTAAATCTAATGAATTAGCCACACAGTGATAACATCACAATGAGGAGGTATGGATGGCAGTTAATCAGAGCTGCAGTTTGTTTCAAAAGAGTGAGTTGATCAACTTAACTAGTTTGATGCCTGAACAGCCTTGGGGCCTTTTCCCATGTATAGTTTGAGATTTTGCAAATACATCAACACACATTCTGTTTACATAAATAAAAACTCAATTCAAGTATCAAAATGTTTAAAACTGATAAACTGAAGCTCCTAGGCTTGCAAAAACAAGCCTAGGAGCTTCAGTGACTGAACTGGTATCACTTAGGGCCATGTGTTCTTGTTTATACTCCGGCACAGCCATCAGGTCAGAGGATTTTGCAATAAATCATAAATATAATTGTTAATCATATTTAGTAGTCACTCATGCTTGAACCATGGCTCACTCCAAAGGTGTGTGCTACTGCACTTTTTCTCTTTACCACTTGGCTAAATCATGCTTTGTTAAAATAGTCTATTAAAATAACTTAACATAGCACAGAAATTATGAATATAAATCTAGTAAGGAAATCAGTGATATTTTGAATCATGATTTTGAACTTGTTTCCTGGTATAGAATACAATCAGTGCTACTACAGCTGTGTAACTTGAAATGAGGTGCAATGCATACACAGCTATGAATTCATAAAAATGGAATGCAACCGTGCTTGTTTTCACTAATCAAATGGTCTGGTAACTGGCCTAGGCGCACAAACACACACAGTATTATGGGTAGCGCCACGTTACTGAACTCCCCAGGACCTATCGAATGGGCACACCACCCGGCTAAAATTCAAGTGATTCTCGCGGTACTGTATGGTACTGCTCACTGATCTCGATCAATATTAATTCAAACATACTATGCGATCGAGATCAATGTGAAAGGAGCATATAATGTTAAATTATGCAATTAATTTTTGCTCTGGATCGCTTAAGCCACATTTATAAATAACAGAAAATTTTATAATATTACAAAGTATTACACTTCCCCTCCACCTGGCTATTTCATACTGCCATTCGGCTGGCAAAATTTTCTAGGGAGAACACTGCATGTGTTACACTTATGTGAAATTTCTTGGGACCAAACAATTTGAACTTCTTAGGTGGAATAATACATTAAGGCTGGATTCTTTTTTAAATAAGTTATATATCCCAATAAAAAATATACATAATATCTGAATGATTTGTTTTGGAAGTGAACTAAACAAGGCTCTGCAGTTTTTGTACCTAAGAAGCCAATAAACTAGCAGCAATGTTTGATTGGCTGTTTAGTAGGTCTGATCCCTTGTCACCTAATAGCTCTCTTGGGATTGATTAAACAGTACAACTGAAAGAGTCTGTATAAAAATCATTTACAATTCATAAACCCCAGGGGCTCACATCTGGTGAATATGGGCTTGGCATACCCAGGGTCCTGAGCTGGATATCATCATTCTTCTCTTCCTTGGTGATTCCCTTTTATCTCTCTCTCTCTGGGTAGTTCAGAATTTTTTTTTTTTTTTTTTTGGCTGGTGCAGCATAAGCCTCAGGCTTCCTTGCACCATATGGCATAATAATAACTGTTTCACAGAAATGGCAGTGTATTACCCTGTGCAAAAAGCATGATAACAATTACCTCAACTGTAAGGGCATTCCATTATGCCATTGAATATTAGTTATTTCATTTCCCAATAGTTTCATAAATATCTTAGATATCATAGTTTTACAAATATCATAGAAAATAAAGCATGTTATAAAAGTTATGCAATGGTACTGAAATATAAAATATACAGTAGTAGGTGTTGCTTAAAATTAGCTTTGTGGGGAATCCCATAATCAATTTTGCATGGGTATTTTTCGATTTTACTGCTACAAAAAAATGCCAAGATCCACAATTATAATACTACCAAATACTTGCATTCTTTCATCTTAATTCCATTTAATTCAATTATGTTAATATATTTTGCAATTCATTGAGGGTAACAAGGCAATTAAAAAGGTTAACAATTAACCAGGGTACTAATTGCCTATAATTATTTAAGTTAAATGTAATATACTGTATATTTTGATATCCATGGCACTATTTCTCACAATATATTATCCATGATAAAACCGTAAATATTCAAGAAGAATTTAAACATATTTTGACTACCTAAATTTGAACATTTTTAAAAAATTTTTTTTTTATTTAAAATAAAATGAACCAATATATTATAAACCATCACTGATCAACTGTTGATTTGCTAAATTTTCATAAATTTTATCACTAGATGAGTTTGGATTATTGGTCGGGGAACTCAGCTCATGAGGCATCACTATTTCTGGTTTGTAAATGTGATTCTCTAAGTTGGCTGTTTGCATGTTTGCCTACCCTAAGGATACACAATAATATACAATGAATAATTATATATTCTGTATATATAACTTTAGGATGACTACAGAGTATTTTAATGATTCTCATGGCCATCTCCTTGAGGAGTTCATAATTAGCTACAATCTCACTATTTTAAATAGGCCGCAAAATTTCACTACTTACTCTAGTTTCACTGGCGATTCAAATATTGACTTAACTCTCACAAATTTACATTTTGATCTGACAGTTTCTGACTGGAGCGTCAAGCCTGACAGGTGTATAAATGATCATTGTGTGATCTTTTCACAGTTTCATCCAAACCTACGTTACTTTCTGACTCCTTGCCTCTGCAGCCAGAACTAGTAAGATTCTCTTTGAAAAACATAGCCTGACCTGCCTTTGATTCTTCTATTCTTTGGGTCTTCTCGATACATCGCCATATACATTCTTTGGGTCTTCTTGGATACATCGCCTAAATCATTGACATCCCTTTCAATTCTAGAACTTGTTGACAAAATTCAATAATTAAAGCTTCTTATCAATCTTCAAGAAAAAAGAGGATAACCTCTAGGCCTTGCCCACGGTGGATCCAGGAACTATCCCGATTAAGAAAGCAATTTCACAGTGCACGCTGTTTTTATCAGAGACATCGAAATTGGTCTCAGGATGATGTAAGAGTATTCTACCAACAGTATGCAGATTTAAAAAAGAAATATGTTAAGGCTATAGCAATTCAGAAACGGGAAGCTTGGATGGCTTTCATGCAATGCTCTGGGAATGCTGATCCTTGGGGGCTTGCTATATAAGCTTTCACATGGGAAAATTTTTACTCCAAATATATATGGATATGTTTTGGCAGACTCGACTGAGATATTAAATTGGGCAGATAGTGTTAATGCTATACTAGACTGTGTTTCCGGTGGATGATGTGGCCTCCGATTCTTTAGATCATTCATGGACTCGTCTTGCTAACGCCAGTTACAGTGTTGACATCCAGAGTGAACCTTTTAATCTGCTTGAATTAAACACAGCTGCCAAAAAAATTTACATTGCCAAATGCCAGGCATGGATCTTGTTGAAAGTATCTTTATATTAAGACTCCTGAAACTAAGACCCGAAATACTTCTGTTTTTGTTTAATGAATGCCTTCAGATGGGTACTTTTCCAGAGGCTTGAAAATTGCACAGATCAAACTCATAAAAAAAGCCTGGCAAACCATCATTTCATCTGAAGTCTTACAGACCAATAGCGCTCTTGGCAAACTTGGGAAAATTACAACTGTAGGATTTAATATCTCCAAACCAATATGGTTTTTGTCCTGGCAGGTCCTACGAGGATGCATTGGTAGACCTGGTTGTTCATCTGGAAAACAAAACTTATAAATGTTTTAGCTATATATATTGACTTCAAGGGTGCTTTCAATTCCCTTTGGTGGGAAAGTGCACTCGAATGTCTTCGTATTGCCAAGTGTCCCCTACAACTATACTTCATTTTCAGGAGCTATTTTGACAAAGAGTAATAACTGTAAAATCTAAGTTCAATCAAGTTTTTAGGCAAGACTTGCGAGGGTGTCCGGAGGGATCTATCTTGGGACCCTTTGTCTGGAACATGGTCCTGCAGCATTGGATTTCAAGAACCTTTGAAAATGTTAAGACTATAGCCTATGCTGATGATCTGACTATCCTCGTCAGTGGCAATAGCATTAGCATTAGTAGAGGCATATGATGCAAGAAAGCAAGCTTATTCAGCATCAGCCAAAAAAAAAAAAAAAAAAACACACACACCACTCCCATTTCACCCCTCCGTTCGTTCGAAATACCTGTCCAGTTGAGCTTTAAATTTGTTTAGGCTATCAACTTCAACAACAAGTGATGGAAGTCGGTTCCACCAACCAACCACCCGCTGGCCAAAGGCAAATTTCCGCACATCTATCCGACATCCGTCCTTCCTCAATTTGAATTTATGCCCTCTGAGGTGATTATTCTCAGCAAGATGAAGAATCCCATTGGCATTGAGCATGCTCAACCCATTCAAAGCCTTATACACCTCTATCAGATCACCTCGCCGGTGCCTAGTCTCCAGACTCTGTAATTTGCAAAACTTAAGCCTTTCTTCGTAAGAGCAACCCTTTGTTCCATTCACTAATCTTGTTGCCCTTCTCTGTACCCGTTCCAGCAGCTCTACATCCTTCTTGAAATGAGGCCTCCAGACCTGTATACAGTACTCAAGATGTGGCCTAACCATTGCCTTATACAAGGGAATAATCACCTCCTTATCCCTGCTAGAAAAATTCCTGTATATCATTGACAAGACACCATGAGCTACTCTTGCAGCTCGTCTGCACTGCTCAGAGAACTTCATATCTGCCTGCACAATTACCCCCAGGTCCTTTTCATTCTCCACCACTGTCAGTATAGTACCGCAGAGTTGATACGTTGCTCTGGGGTTACTGTTTCCCATATGTAGTACTTTACATTTGTCAATGTTAAACTTCATTTGCCACCTCTCAGCCCATCCGCTCAACCTTTCCAGATCCTGTTGCAGCAGCATAGCGTCAGTAGTGTCCTTAACAACCCTGCCAACCTTTGTATCATCTGCAAACTTGGACATTAAACTTGATATCCCATCATCAATATCATTCATAAACACCGAAAACAACAACGGACCCAACACTGAACCCTGAGGAACTCCACTAATAACATTAGTCCACGTTGAGCAGTGTCCATTGATTACCACTCTCTGTCTTCTGCCACTCAACCATCCCTTTATCCATAGCAGCAATTTGCCTCCAATGCCACACTGCTCCAATTTGTGCAGCAGTCTTCCATGTGCAACAGTATCAAAAGCCTTTCTAAGATCCAAATATATAATATCAAAGTTATTCCCTGCATCCAGTTCTTTTGTGACTACATCATAGTATCCAATCAAATTGGTCAGGCAAGACCTGCCCTTAACAAAACCATGCTGCGTCTGAGCTATAACTGAATTCTTGTCTAGATGATCCTGCAGTGCTTCTTTAACCAGTGCTTCCATTAATTTACCTGGAACAGAAGTTAAACTAACAGGTCTATAATTACTTGTGTCAGCCTTTGATCCTCCTTTGTGAATTGGGGTTACATTTGCACATCTCCAGTCTATGGGTACCTCCCCTGAGTCCAAAGAAGCTCTCATAATTATGGCTAGGGGTTTGCTTACTTCCTTTGCTGCCTCCTTTAATATAACTGGATAGATCCCATCCACCCCAGGTGCCTTTTTTATGTTTATCCTCAACAATCTCTCCTCCACTTTCCTCTCAGTTATTACAAAATCATCCAGCTCCCTGCCAATGTTTACTTTACCTACATCATTCTCCTTCCTGAATAACTCCTCATGCGTGAATGTAGATGCAAAATACTCGTTTAGATTGTTGGAATCTGTTGCCAATAGTACACTTCATGACAATGAATGGACTCTTCTTAACAAGCTAAAGAAGTCAAGCCCTCAGAAGTCAAAGATGATGGTATTTGGAGTAAATTTAAATATCTCTCGTCCTCAAGTTAAAATCAATAATGTTCGTCTTCCTTTTGCCACAGTAACCAAAATCCTTGGAGTAACAATAGACCGAAAGCTAAATTTTATGATACATGTTACTAATTTGACAGTTAAAATTCAAGAACTTTGCTAGAGCGTTAACAAGAATTTCAAGAGTTGAGTGGGGGCTCTTGAGAAGGACTTTAAAAATTTATTATTAGCATTAGCATTAGTAGAAGCATATGATGCAAGAAAGCAAGCTTATGCACCATCAGCCAAAAAAAAAAAAAAAAAAAAAAAACACTTCCACTTCACCCCTCCGTTCGTTCGAAATACCTGTCCAGCTGAGCCTTAAATTTATTTAGGCTATCAACTTCCACAACAAGGGATGGAAGCCTGTTCCACCAACCAACTACCCGCTGGCTAAAGGCAAATTTCTGCACATCAATCTCTACATCTGTCTTTCCTCAATCTGAATTTATGCCCTCTCAGGTGATTATTCTGAGCAAGAGGAAGAATCCCATCGGCATTGAGCATGCTCAAACCATTCAAGGCTTTATACACCTCTATCAGATCACCTCGCTGGTGCCTAGTCTCCAGACACTGTAATTTGCAGAACTTAAGCCTTTCTTCATAAGAGCAACCCTTTGTTCCATTCACTAATCTTGTTGCCCTTCTCTGTACTCATTCCAGCAACTCTACACCCTTCTTGAAATGAGGCCTCCAGACCTGACCATTGTGGCCTGACCATTGCCTTATACAAGAGAATAATCACCTCCTTATCCCTACTAGAAAAATTCCTGTATATCATTGACAAGCCACCATGAGCTACTCTTGCAGCTCGTCTACACTGCTCAGAGAACTTCATATCTGCCTGCACAATTACCCCCAGGTCCTTTTCATTCTCTACCACTGTCAGTGTAGTACCACAGAGTTGATACGTTGCCCTGGGGTTGCTGTTTCCCATATGTAGTACTTTACATTTGTCAATGTTAAACTTCATTTGCCACCTCTCAGCCCATCTGCTCAACCTTTCCAGATACTGTTGCAGCAGCATAGCATCAGTAGTGTCCTTAACAACCCTGCCAACCTTTGTATCGTCTGCAAACTTGGACATTAAGCTTGATATACCATCATCAATATTATTTATAAATACAGAAAACAATAATGGACCCAACACTGAACCCTGAGGGACTCCACTAATAACATTAGTCCACGATAAGCAGTGTCCATTGATTACCACTCTCTTTCTTCCCCCCCACCCCTTTATCCATAGCAGCAATTTGCCTCCAATGCCACACTGCTCCAATGTGTGCAGCAGTCTTTCATGTGCAACAGTATCAAAAGCCTTTCTAAGATCCAAGTATATAATATCAAAGTTATTCCCTGCATCCAGTTCTTTTGTGACTGCATCATAGTATCCAATCGAATTGGTCAGGCAAGACTTTCCCTTAACAAAACCATTCTGTGTCCGAGCTATAACTGAAGTCTTGTCTAGATGATCCTGCAGTGCTTCTTTAACCAGTGCCTCCATTAATTTTCCTGGAACAGAAGTTAAACTCACAGGTCTATAATTACTTGTGTCAGCCTTTGATCCTCCTTTGTGAATTGGGGTCACATTTGCACATCTCCAGTCTATGGGTACCTCCCCTGAGTCCAAGGAAGCTCTCATAATTATGGCTAAGGGTTTGCTTACTTCCTTTGCTGCCTCCTTTAATATAACTGGATAGATCCCATCCACCCCCAGGTGCCCTTCTTGTGTTTATCTTGAAAAATTTCTCCACCACTTTACTCTCAGTTATTACAAGATTATCTAGCTTACTGGCAGAGTTGAATACACCTCTGGCATTCCCTTTGCTGAATAACTCCTCATGTGTGAATGTCGATGCAAAATATTCATTTAGTTTGTTAGCTTATAATATTTATCCCAATGGCCACCTACGCCACCTGGTTTCATAGAGCATTAATTGTTAGAATTAGAAACAAGTTATATTCTTTGCAGAGAACAATTTTATTATCCATAGTTAGAGCACATCGTACAGTGTCTACCCCTGCCTTACAAGTCATAGCTGGAGTTTTGCCCTTAGACCTACATTTGATCTTTAAAGGATTGTCTTACAGGTTAAAGAAGCAAATCCTGACAGTTTATAGGAATCACTATTGACTGTCAGTGGGATATCAAGTGTGAAAAAAAGAGAATCTGGAATGAATTGTTGAATGAGTGGCAGACCCACTGGGGCACAACCTCTTTGGGATTGGCAACAAGATGCTTCTTCCCGGAAGTGTCTTTTCTTCACGATAAAAAAGTACAGTTGTGGCTTTCAATCGATCTATACATGTCTTACTTGACCACAGGACACGGATCATTAAATCAGCGACTCTTCAGGTTTAAGTTGGGTACTACAGATTTATGTCTTTGTGGTGAGACAGAGTTGGGATCACGTACTATATTCATGTACTAGCTACGAAGATCAGAGAGAACTCTTACAAATTGTGTTCTACAGCCTGGCCAGGAATCTTTGCTTATTCAGAATGCTGAGGTTTTTCAGGAATTTCAAACTTTTGTCAGAAAAGTTATTGAGAAAAGATGGATGCTGTTATCTACAGTTTCACCTTCTGGATCATCTGGAATCAGAATCACTACCTTATAATAACATCACTACCTTATAATTATTCTTATGTTCTTCAAATGGGACCTCAATTAAGACCTCATCTGATACTGATTGTAACCTCATTTGTCTTAATTTTGTATATAATGTATAACTTAAAAAAAAAAAAAAATTTTCCCTCCCCCTCTGGAGTGAGCCCCCAGAGGAATCTGGCCCATCTTTTAGCTATCAGGTGGGTCAGCATGAGCACTATTGGAACTGATCCACCTTCCCGTGGTGTGGACAAGTTACCCAGAATCATCTCTCCAGGTGATTGATGCTTCTGGGTAGCCAAGAGGCCAGAACAGAACACATGCATAATACACACACAAACCTACATCATTCACACATCTGGCCCATTTGCCATTTATAGTGATACTGTTCTTCACAGAGATACAAGGCGGAGTTGAACTGACGTTCTAGGAGCCACTCTTTACATATACACATGTTCACAGAGTATTTTAAAGGCATGATGGATTTGGGATAAAGCTTATGAGGTAGGTTTGGATTTATTATTAAGCTTTGATGATTTAATCAATTATATGCTTCAAATAGAAGTTGTGTTCCTTACAGGACATTACTAAGCCCGTTTTACGTGACTATATTTCAACTGAGTACAAAGGGCATTGGTAACTTATCAACTGCCAAGTTTTCACTATAAAAAAGTATTTGATATTATTGGGTGGTTTGTTGACAATCAAACTTGATTATTGATGAATAATCCAATAATAGCATGTTTCTGATTGATACTGGCATGCAGCTTCAGGAAAACACAAAACAAAGCACAATTGTCATATTATGGCCACCTAAGAACAAATGAAATCTGCCCACGTGTAACATGTAGTAGTACATGTTCTCTGGTCACCTGCCTGTTTTCTGGATGAAATCAGGCATGGACAGACCTTGCTGTCCATGCCTGATTTCATCAAATTATTGGCCAATTAACTCTAGCAACTCAACCCATTCTTCCAGGCAGTTATAATATTTTATATAAGAAAACATTAACTAGAGGAATACAGAAATCAAAATAAATTTAATTCATTTTATAAAATTAACTTTTATTCAGCCATCATACAATGGGTTCACCAAATGTAGATTTATCATCCATAAATCTGTACTTCCTTTTAGAAACCTTGTGTTCCAAGAAATAGCAGTCAGAAATGCCCTTGATGACACTAAAGATGATGCACTCTTTGAAGAAATTTAAAGTTTAGTTCATAAAATTAGTAATGATGAGTATGATAGCACTGATGACAAGTGTTTTGGAGTCTACAAGTAAGTGCTTCATTCTACACTGGCATTTTGTTTAGTAAGCATGTGCAAATTTGTGTTTCAGAAAATTGGAAGAAAACATTTTTTCCTAAAATTTTCCTTCTAAAATCTGGATACATCTTACAGTCCAGTATTGTTAGGGTGACCACAATTTCAGTGATGAAAACCAGGAAAAAATCAATTCTAAAGATGAAAAAATTGGGACAATTCTGGGACCAAGCTGAAAAAGCCAACAGATGCAATTTCTTATCTCTGCAACTTTTCTAGAAAATCTTAATATTTGAATTGATAATATTATTTCATAAAATAATATGTATATATATATATATTTATGAAATAATAAAATAATAGATATATAATTGTTTTTGCTTCGAGTAAAATTATCAGCCAATTACCTGTAGCAATGCAACCTATTCTTTTATTTCTTTTATATTTCATCATTCTTTTAACCAGCAAGTCGTTGATCACTGGAACAAGGTGCATCTGCAGGTAGTTGAGGCTGACAGTTTAAAGAAATTCAAAGGTCAACTGGATAGTTACTTAAGTAAGGAGGGAAGTGCATAATTTGTATTTTCTTATCTACCTTTTTTTTTTTTTTTGGCTGGTGCAGCAAAAGCACATGGCTTCCTTGCACTATATGAATAATACTAACCCTAGGGGGATCACATCTGGTGAGTATGGGCTTGGCAAACCCAGGGTCCTGAGCTGGATATCATCATTCTTCTCTTTCTTGGTGATCTCTCTCTCTCTCTCTCTCTCTCTCTCTCTCTCTCTCTCTCTCTCTCTCTCTCTCTCTCTCGCAGGGTAACTTGGGAATTTTTTTTGGCTGGTGTAGCATAAGCCTCAGGCTTCCTTGAACCATATGGCTAATAATAATAATAATTATAATAAAACTTTAACTAGAGGAATACAAAAATCTGAATATATTTTACCAAGGAGCATCAGTAAGGGGGAATGAAGAAGCAAGCAAGAAAATGACCTGAACAGAGCATCTGTCAGATATGAAGTTTTCTGAAGAGTGCAGACAGAGTAGGTCATGGGGTCTTGTCAATGATATACATGAATTTTGTGAGCAGGAATAAGGTGATTATCCTCTTGTATAAGGCAATGATCAGGCCACACCTTGCGTAATGCATACAGGTCTGGAAGCCTCATTTTAGGAAGGATGTAGAATTGCTAGAACAAGTACAGGGAAGGACAATAAGACTGGTGAGGAGAACAAAGGGGTGTTCTTACGAAGAAAGGCTTAAGATCTGCACACTGCAGCATCTGGAGACTAGGCACCTGCAAGGCAATCTGATTGAGGTGTATAAGGCCTTGAATGGATTGAGCAGGCTCAATGCTGATGGGATTCTTCCTATTGCTCAGATTACAAACCTGAGGGGACATAAACTGAAATTGTGGAAAGACAGTTGTCAAATAGATGTGTGGAAAATTTCCTTTAACCAGCAGGTAGTTGATTGCTGGAACAAACTTCCATCTGTCATTGTAGAAGTTGATAGATTAAATAAATTCAAGGCAGAACTAGACATACATTTGGAACGAATGGTTGGGTGAAATGGGAAGGCGTTTTTTTTTTTTTTTGGCTGATGCTGTATATGTTAGCTTTCTTGCATCATATGCCTCTACTAATGCTAATTTATTTTTCATCAAATTGTGGAAACCCACTGCTTAATATACAACAGTTTCTTCTGTGACCACTGATAATTTTCAACCTCCATACTGTCAGAAAAATGACTGCACTAAGCTGTTGTTTCAGGGGTCCAAACACAGAAACTGCAAAGAGTGAGTTTAGGATATACAGAGGATGATTCAGAGGTTCCCATCCCAAATTCTTGATGGTCTGTTGGGTTACACCCTTGTATAAGTATCTTGCACTGTCATGCAGTAGCAGCAGTACTCATTTGAATAACCCAGGCAGTTTTCTGTGAACACTATACAAGAAAACATTTTTATGCAATACAATGCAGAACTCAAGTTCTTCAGGCTGTAGAATGTGTAAATGAATACCATAACAGCCCCAGAAAACAGTCACTATTACCTTCCCATGGTCTTAAACTTTGTTTGATGGATAAAGATGTCTCCAATGTACTAAAGTACATTTGGATTCAGGTTGAAAGTGGCAGCTCATCCCACCATAACTAATCACAGGATTTCATTTCTAATAATACAGAAGTTGAAAATTCAGTTGTATTTTTCATTATACCTTCTTTTATGTTTTCTATAGCAAATCAATTTGATCAACTGCTACTTTCAGAATCATCTCCAGACTTCCATTCAATTTTGCTTTTCTATTCCATTTGCATTCTCAGAAAATATTTTCACTGGGTGAAATGCAAAGGAATTAAAAAAAAAGAAAAAGAAGGTTCTGACACAGCTTCAGACTTGGCAGCACTTCATTTATTTCTTCAATGGACTACTGCTGTTCTGTATTTAAAAAAAAAAAAAAAAAAGTCAAGGCTGCATTGTAAACTGCCACATTCAGGTGCTGAGGGTGGAAAAACAGAATTATTACAGAGACCTTTCATGTAGTGAGGGGGTGCCATTTTCCTATTTGCATTCCAAGCATTTAAAAAGACTTTACAAGGTGAGCTTTTATATTTGCATGACCACAACGTCCAATGATTAAAAATGTCACGCATACTGTGCACTGATCTTCCTCATCAAGGCACAATATACATGCCAGATAAATGTCCATTCCTTCTTATAAATGCATGAAATTAAGAATAGGCATTTTACTAAATGTAAGGAAAATAAAATATTCAGTACTCTGTTTCATCAATTTTAAAATGCTTCTGCTCACAGTGATTATTTTACGCATAAAACAACACAACACCAAGTCAATACTAGAGCCAATTCACGAGTAAGAGGAATATAGTTCATATCAAAGGCTCCCGTAGCCGAGTGGGCAGGAGCGGGAGTGCAGTAGCACACGCTCTTTGAGTAGACCGGGGTTCAAGCCCCTGACTGCTGAATACGGTCGATCTGCCAACCCGCACTGGACCAGCGTGGCAGATTATGGTCCATTTCCCTCGGCATGAATTGTTGAGGAGGCTTCCATCCTGCAGTGGGTTGATAATGACTGCACTTTACTTTACTTTAGTTCATATCAATGCTTTATTACAACATCCTGTCACTTTCACAACTTTGGATATAAAAGAGATACCAGTGCTGCTATTTATTACAATAATGAATTATTAAAATTACATTTATTAATTAAGCTGTGTAAATATCCTAAAGTTATATTTAGTTTATTTTTGTGGGAAAAACAGCTTTGCATTAAAGAATGGGTCAAAACAGAATCCCTATGACGTTTTTGAGGACACCAGGCATTAAGACCTAATGGGGCAACCCTGGAAAAATGGGACATCCTTTCACCATAGGTCTGGTGCATCTTATGGTATGGAAAACAGACATGAACAAAATTCAGTATATTTATAATGCATTTTTAATCCCTAATGAAACTTGGTGAGCAGCAATGGGGATAAGGGTTTCAGAGGGAATCAATAGATCCTATCTGCTTCTCTTCCTCCCCATACTTTTGTGATGCACAAAAGTATAAATGAATATAAACTCCCAACAGTAGCTGATTCAATAGCAGAATTAATAATAATATGCAACATCTGAAGAGCATACGCCGGCTAGCTTCAAGATGTGTTGCACAAAGTATAAATGAATTTTGACTCCAGTAACTGAATCAAATCCCATGTACAACAACAACACAAGATGCCCACCATTATTCAGCACAAGCATTAAGACGCAAGATTCATATGAAAAATAACATTTAAATGAAAATTTAAAGGGAGGGACAAAGATTACTCAAACAATATTGTGAAAGACGTTATGCAAGATTACGGGAGGACAAAAAAATCTTTTTTTTTTTTTTTTTTTTTGCAAACATGATAGCGTCCTGTGATTGCAGTGACGCGGCCTCGGATCCAGTGATAAAAAGCAATAGGGTTTAGTTCCAACACAGATTTAAATTTATTTAGTTTGAAAGTAGTTTGATTTCTATAACAAGGTACATATTTCTATGTAACAACAGATACATTTGGTCATTTAAAATGGTTTTATATACAATTTTCACCACTCAAGCAGTGATCATTGCAACGAAAACTGATCTACGATTTTTTTTTTTTTTTCCTGCACAAAATATATACCAGCAGGACATATATATACCAATATATCAAACAGAATCTGCAAAATTTTTCAAAATTTACTTCTTGAAAGTAAACTAAACAATTACTGTACAATAAATGTAACTAACGATGCCTAACGTATCTAATAATAAGTTGTATGCCAAGGCCACCTACAATTAGTGACTCAAATAAAAAAATTCATGAGATTAAAATTTTGATTTTTATTAACAAAATAAGAGAGATATTAAAAATTAACAATATGTTGAAAGTTTTAAATTCTTTCGAAAGAACACAATGAAAACAAACCTGAAACAACAAGGGCTTCATTCGGTCCACAGGTAACAAATCCAGGCATTGTTTACAATAGCAATTTGTCTTTCCTATCCCGCATGTACGAAAGGTAGGCAAAATGGGCGACTCTCGAAATCTTATCCTTTCTCGTCTTTTCTCTAAACACACACATTCACAAACATTATATACGATTATTACCTCGAATAAACAGCACAAACACCAGCTCGTACGTCAAGTTAGCTACATTCGCGAATCTAGATCGCATCTGAACGTATTGCCTTCCGCCGAAGCGTGACACAGACCTCTACATCCGCGAATTCTTACGCTGGCATTGGATTTCACACAATCTTTTCGTGATTTTTTTTTTGAAATGGCTAACCAAAATCTTTTCGCAATGATGATTCCACTACACGATCTAGCAAAGATAAAAGAAATGATAAAATGCTGTCCAAGATATTAAGTTTATAGAAACGTGTCTCCTCTCATTTTCAGTATGCTTGAGGAAGCTTCCAAACAAACGTCTCTTATTTTATTTTATTTTCTGTTATTCTTTTTTATGATCTAATTTCCGATTAACTCTAGTGCATTGAACTCCACTTTTTCAGATTATTTAAATTTTAATATATTCTGAATGAACATTATGAGAATTTTGAGATGAGGAAATACATAACTGGTGTTTATAACTATTTTCAAAAATAAAATACACTCAAAAGATGAAAAGATTGCCTTCATTGAGAATATTCATAACAATTCAAAAACCTGACACGCACTTTTAATAAGTTAATTCTAAAAATAAAAGAAGAGCGTCCTACGAGACCTACTGATTTACAAAAATATTCGGGGTAAATGGCCTAAGGCACACTGTGGCCTAAAGTTTAGAATTAGCGTGTAGCTTCAAAAAAGGTGTATGGAGTGCCACTATGAGGATACGTTACTTGGATGTGTAAGTTCAAGTATATTTATTTTAAAAATAATAAAAAAGGAAGAAACAAGCAGTCTTATTATTTTACTGACACGATTCGCATTACAAGTTCAATGAATACACATTGTATTATTTTTAAAAGCCTTTCATAATAACAAACACCATGTAATGGCTTGGCTATGTACAACAGTGTGCCACTGAGGATGAACTGATTTAAACGAAATTTGATTGTAATCATCAGGGAGGGGAAAAAAAAACATCAGCCAACCAGTTTATCATTAATAGAACAGCATAAATCAATTTGTTACAAGTTAATCACACATAGGACAGAGATCAATCATTCTTACTATGAATAAGAACAATTGTCCCAGTGGCCTACAAAGCGGCAAGAAATGATTAAAATAAATATTCTGTTTATACTCCGGGACGACCAAACGAGTTCACAAGATAGACAGAATACAAGAAACAGCACCGTATTCAGCAGTCACGGGTTTGAACCCCGGTCACTGAAGGCACGTATACTTATGCACCCTCGCGCCTGGCCACTAGGCTACAGCGGCCTTCTGTAGTTACAGAAAAGCTATTTCATTTACAATATATTCTATAATGGTAAGAACAAGAGGCAAATATGGTCGCAAATCTAGTGTATGAAATAAACTATTGGGTTACAACTCGAAAATTACTCACTCGTTAGAAATGAGTTTGGAATTCATTAAATACGCTGTAAAAAGAAGGGGTTGAAATCTAATGGTTCAGAAAAACAATAATCTGGTCTATAATTGTTTGAAAGTAACTTCTATCTTGAAAGAGGCGTTCCGGATCTATCGAAGTACATCTCCTTAAACAGAAAGGAAAATGATTAGCTTCCATACCCTGTCATTAATGGTACGAGTTTTGGTTTGATTCTAGTAGCCAGAAGAGGAACTTGAAGAGGACCATAATTCTGGTCAGTTGACATTGTCATTAAATAACTCTACCTAGCCATGAAAGATTTGCTTAAATAACAGAATTATAAAGAGTTCAATATTTTAAACTTTCTCTCATAAGGACTCTGGGTGAACCTTTTCAAATCGAGTCTTAAATTAAAACTCAGTTCCAAAACTAATACTCCAACCCCCTCAAGTTTTTAAAACTGAGATTAGAAACTCATACCGGAATGCACGAAGCCTAAAGATAATACGGATGAAAAAATTTAGCGGAAACATTTCATATGGAATGGTTCCCGTTGCAAAGCCAATTAGATTTAATAAATTTCGATATGAGGGATACAACATGACGGGAAAAGTTAAAATTGGATTCGAAAATTATTTCAAGATCTTTATGTGAATTTACAGTTGTAATCGCAAAACTTGATGATTGATATTACCAGTCTGAAGGGGGTGGGGGAGCTCTTCAAGCCGTAAGGGGAACATTACCAATTTGTAAGGGAAACATTACCAATTTGTAAGGGAACATTACCATACTCAAAGTAAGGACATTAGATTTTTATTCAATTTACAAGGAATATTTCTAATTAAGAAAATAAATATACAAATCCAATGTAGAGTAACATGAAATTAAATAAGCATGAAAATAAATTTACAATTATAATTACACAAAACTGTAAACCATTTTCGTCATTATGAAAAAAAAAAAAAACCTAAATGCATCATCTGTGTCCTCTAATAATTCGTCTAATCCTTCCTTAAATTTAATCAAGGTATTAGAAGTTTGTTTCAACAATCAATTACTCTCTGGCTGTATGCAAATCTTCGAATATCTATCCTAAACCATCCTTTTTCAATATAAATCTACGTCCCCTTATGTGCGTTTTTCCAAGAAAGAGTAAGGATGCCATCAGCATTTAGTTTACTGAATCGATTTAAAGTCTTAAACACTTCAATCAGGTCTCCTCGCACGTGCTTATAGTTTCCAAACACTGCATTTCTTCGTAAGAGTAGACTTTTGTTTCCCTTACTAATCTTGTTGCTCGCCTCTGCACCAATTACAACAGATTCATATCCTTACTTAATAAAACAATGTTCTAATTAAATTCTTACCAGTTTAATTATTATTATACATAATTAATATAATTAAAGCACGCTACAGAGTTATTTAAAAGCCAAAAGCAAAGAGATAATGTCTCTAATTTTTATAACCATACATAATTCTTACAAATCATATTTGTGGCAACACTGTATACCTACGCATCCAGAGCAGCAGTTCCAAGGTTACATTACTCAAAGTCATTCGCCCTCGTGGTAGCACATCGGGTGGAAAAGACCTGAGTTCGAATCCCGTCAATGACGGGAGAAATTTTTATGGGTATTTTTCACAACGTGGCTGAGTTAGTCGGTCTCAGGCGGGGAGGGCATGGTTATTTCTTCCGGAACTCGAGTTTTTCGTCCAGGAAATTAACCACGGAACACACGCAATTTAAAGACATTATATACGACGCAATATGGCTTTAGTCGCTGATGCTACTAAAACCTGACATCAACAACAATCTACCTGACTATAGGTTTAGAAAAATACAAAAAAAATTGCACCTAAATTAGATCCAATTTCTTTTCATAGCTTCCTTCGTAAGCAAATGAAATGACCTATGATGTCTGAGTCATGAGGTATGATAGACGTACAAAAAGAGCTCCAGTGCGTCATTAAAGGTTCCAGGGAAAAAATATCGGCCAAATGTCTTTTGCATAACCCCCTTTTCTGCTGAACGCGCACTTACGATCATACTTCTCTCAAGAGGTATAATCAAAGGCGCTTGTGCTGCGGAAACATTCTTATGATCAATACCATAGTTCACCCATTTGTAGAAGTAGACAGTTCCTACGATCCTAAGTTAATGGTTCGTGTCAGATAAAACCAACAGCGAGTAGTACGAACTGTACGTTGCTCAACGAAAATTAACAGAACAAGTAGAAAACGTGGTATAACTCGTACAGTTTGCGATGAAGCTGGACAGGGTCCTGAGCTGGATATCATCATTCTTCTCTTTCTTGGTGATTCCCTTCTAATTTTGACACTCACACACACACACTCTCTCTCTCTCTCTCTCTCTCTCTCTCTCTCTCTCTCTCTCTCAGGGTTACTCGGGAACTGTTTTTTTTTTTTTTTTTTTTTTTTTCCTGGTGCAGCATAAGCCTCAGGCTTCCTTGCATCATATGGATATTAATAATAATAATAATAATAATAATAATAATAATAATAATAATAATAATAATAAAATTGATATGGTGCTGTACCATAGAATAACGATGAAATGAGGAGACATCGAAAAACTTCGGACAGGTATGAAGGGCATTTATAGGGTTTGTATAAGAATTACCAAAAAAGGTAATATTAGAAAAGTCGATAAAAGATGCTTGAAAATATGGTCACATAATATCAGTACGGCGTATGATCCCCTCCGAAGGCCTGACGGCGGTGAACCATGCACGATATAAGGGTGTCTATAAGATTCTGTGGCAACAAATCCCATTCTTCCACCAGCGCAGACCTTAGCTCACCAAGTGACCTAGTTGGTTGTCTGTGTGCAATGTGATGTCCAAGGCATCACATTACACACACGTTTGATCGGGTTTAAGTCTGTGATCGTGCGGGCCACGGCAGTCATTGGATATTTTCGGTTTCAAGATGTTCCACCACCACTTGAGCTCTATGTGCAATGATGTCGTCGTGCGTGAAAAGGAAATTTGGGAACTGCACCCCTAAAAAGTCACACATAGGTTCGAGGATTGTTCTCAGCACCTCTGAGCAGTTACGGTATCCCTATAAAAAATATGAAGAGGGATGCGACCGTAGGCTTAAACGGGATTCATCAGAGAACAGAAGTGTACACGATTTGTCGCGCTTCATCGCAAGCTGCACGAGTTACACCACGTTTTCTACTTGTTCTGTTAATATTGTTGAGCAGTGCATTATAAAAGTGTACCCCGCGGGTAAACTTTTATAATACACTGCTCGACAAAATTAATAGTCTGTATTTTATTAATATACTGTGCCGCCGACAATTTAGCATCAACGTAAAATCGGCAGACGCTTTTGAATGTATTGGCGGCACACGCCGTTTGACCAGAAGCCACAACATTGCAATTTGGACATATTTGCAAATTTTATGAAGCACACGAGTGCTCATGCTCATACTGACCAAGTTGTCTGTGTGGGTAGCACAGTGGTATCGTCACCGTCCTCTCCACACCGGATGGAAAAAGGCCCGGGTTCGAATCCCGTCGATGACGCGAGGAACTTTAGTGGGCTTTTTTCACTCCGTGGCTGAGTTAGTCGGTCTCAGGCGTAGATAGCAAGGTTTTTTCCCTCAGAAACTGAGCTTTTTTCGTCCAGCAAAACAGTCAAATCGACCAGAGAACACACGCAATTTACAGACACGAATACGGGTTAATGTAATCATTTACGGGTAACCCTAATATAATAATTTAATATACTGACCAAGTTGGGGTTGTCTTCCCTATCATCCCTATGTTTCTACCTGTCTTCCCCTCCTTCAGACTTTACTCCTACTCTAACTTGTCTCGCAGTTTTTTTTTATTATTTATTTATTTTTTATTATTTTTTTTTAGGCCCTTGCTTCTGAAATCTTCGGAAATTAGGTGGCAGGGCCTGCCAGAGTACTTTAGTGATCCCTCTAGTGCTGACCTGCCTCCTCGGGGCTAAGTGTGGGCAACAGAGGGTCTCACTAGGGGTCCAACGGCTAAATGGTCAGAAGAACAACATAACATGACGCTACACAACGCTAACACATACATTACACTTTTTAAACCGCTGTCCTTCACAGAGTTCTGTGCTACACAAACATAGTACACAACGCGGAGATGGGGAACACCCCTGGGGCCGTTAGACATCGAACACTTTACACTTTGCCATTTACGGGATCTGCGCGGGTAACACAATAAAGTCGTCACCATCCTCCCCACACCGGGTGGAAAAAGCCCGTGTTCGAATCCGGTCGATGACGAGAGGAACTTTAATGGGCTTTTTTCACTCCGTGGCTGATTTAGTCAGTCTCAGGTGTAGATAGCAAGGTTTCCCCCAGAAACTGGGATTTTTCGTCCAGCAAAATAGACAAATCGACCATAGAACACACGCCATTAACAGACGTAAGACAAACAGCACGGCAGATGAATTTAATTATTCGGGTGGCCTAAAAATAATAATAGTTTTTTTCCCATTTACGGGCCTCCTCAATGTACGGTCCCTAGGCACATGCCGTGTTTGCCTAGACAAGCTCGGGTTCTTGAGTACTGCATATAAGTCTGGAAGTATTATTTAAAGAAGGATGTGGATCTGTTGAAATTGGTGAACAGAAAAGCAACCAGATTAGTTCGTATTAGCAATAGGATAGTCTTACCAAGAAAGATTTAATTTCTGCAAATCCCAGCACCTGGAAAGTAGAAATCAGGAAAGAGGAAATCAGGTCTCCTCGCACCTGCGAGGAGACCTGATTGAAGTGTTTGCGAGTTTGACTGGATTGAGTAAACAAAATGTTAATGGCATTCTTACTCTTTCTCGAACGATACACATCAGGTGACAGATATTTAGAATGAAGAAAGATAGCTGCAAGATAGATGCGCGAAAATTAAAAAAAAAAATGGTGAGCCTGTTATCAATGAGAATAAGGCTACCATAGGTATATTTATACCTGCGGTCACGAAGATGGTGGGATATCACCTGGGTAATTTTCGTGTATTAACTGAATGTGAAGAAGCTTTCATAAAATTCCGGTTGCCATCACATCCAGCAAGCAACTAATGCTATGAGAGCCAGTGTATTGTGTTTGTAAGTTGTGTATTCCATGGTCAGTTTTTTTTTTTCTGGATGAAATACCCTACTTTCAGAGGTGAAAAAATCACACCTTAACCCAAGAACTGTATTTTTTCGTGTGTTGGATCATATATTTTTATTTTGAATTTCAAAAACAAATAAATTAACTGAAGATCATAGGCAGGCATTCAACCACATACAGTATTGATTGTTATATTACAGTGATAGCAGTGGACGTTCGTCAACAATCCTATTGACCAATATACACTGTCGACCAAGCCAATCGTCAGTGACAGTGTCCAAGATAGGGGTTTACGTGGCTATAGCCACCTATGATAAGAATAATACGGATTTTTTTACTGCTATATGATGATTAAAGCTCAGAGACTCCCTGGAACACTCCTCTAACCTCCCCTTTGAGAAAATCCCAAGACCGCCCCTGCCACCATTATAACATATACAATATGTTGTTAACTGTTAACAAAAATATGTTGTCGCAGGTTGTTAACCGCACCCATGCTAATAGCGTTTGTGTAATGAAAATTATTGAATGTGAAATAAAGTTTAATCTTTCAATGAACTTGATAGTCATACAAAACCATTCAACTATAATAATTTTAGTAATTAAGTAGACGATATAGTGAACGTTAACACACTGATGCACTGTTACAAATGGCGCCTTAAAAATGCGTTTGACACTGTCGCGTAATTCTAGGGATGATATTGTATTCTAGAACATAATATTCTATAGTAATTTTTATTCCAAAAGTAATTTTTTTTATTTCCCAACTAAGCTTCTGAGGCGCCAGGTATGGCGTTTGTAAATTGTTTTGTACAGTCAGTTAGCGTATTTTTAATGGATGAAAAGTTCAAGTTTCCAGGGTGTAAAATCTTGAATGAAAAACCATTATAAGTTCCTGCCGTCTTCATTGTTTTGTAATTCAACCTAAGGCTGTTGTAGTACGATTTTATAAGCATCAGCGACTAGTCCATATTGCTCCGTGTGTACTGTCTGTAAATTGCATGCGTCTTTTGTTTTCTGAACAAAAAACCCGAGTTCAAGGAGAAAGAAAGAAACATGCTACCTTTGCCTGAGACCGATTAACTCAGCTACGTTGTGAAAGAGGTCCATAAAAATTCCTCCCGTCATTGATGGGACTCGAACTCAGGTCTTTTACACCCTGTGTAGGGAAAACGGCCATTCTACAACGAGGCCTTTTGAACTATACTAATAATAATGAGGATGATTTTTCTGCTGATAGTGACAAAATCATCGAAACAATCAATATCGTGTATAATGGCCAAATTAAGCTTGTCCTCAATTTAGACAGGTTCATGATTCTAAACTAGTCTTGGAAGTGTACTATTAGTATTTGGCACAAGCCACAAATTGACTTAGTGGCCAAAAGCAAATTAATATTTCTATTGCCCAACTTAAATATGAATAGCAAATTAATATTCGGGTCTCCCACACCATCTGCATATGACTGGACTGGAATTCCCTCACTGACAGGAGGAACCTGTAGTGGCTTTTTTCATAAACATGGCAGAGTTCGTCGGTCTACTCGGTGGAAATCGAGTTCTTTCTCCCGGAAATTTAAGTTTTTCATCAGGAAAATAGGTAACCCGACAAGAGAACTCGCTCAATTTACAGACAAAGTACTCTTGGCCATACAAGTTACTTCCAGGGTAACCTATAATTTGTATGGTTTGTTTGTTTTTATAATTATGTGAGGCCAACTGAAAGTAATGGATTTACCTAAAATCTTAGGCTTGAAAATTAGGTTCCCAAACTGAATCAATTTAAAAAGAAAAACCGGATGTCAGAATTAAAAGAGCTCTTAATATTTTTTTAAAATTTCCAGAAAAAAAAAAAGTCCCTTCTCCATGTCTTTCTCAAATCATAAATTCTAAAATTCATTTCAAATTCTATTCTATTTATTTTTTTAAAAAAATCATCGCCCAAAATAAGACGTATCAAAAAGCGATGTATCTTAAAAAAAACGAAAGCCAATCAAAAAATTAATTATCACAGAAATGTTATTTTTAAATAAATTTATTTAATTACTTAAGGTAATTAAGATATATTTTATTTCATCATATTAACTATGTTCTATATTGTATATTTTCTAATAGCACAAATTTAACATTCTGGACTTGTTTATCTTTATTATTCCCTATGGACTTTGTTTCTTTCTATATAAAAATAATTGTCTTTTCTAAGATGATTCATCATTACGTCCCTGACAATCATAAATCTTCCATCGTCACATTTTATCATTTTTCCTAATAAGGTGATACCTGATTTTGGGAGAAAATCTATAGAGAAAATAAATATACCATCATAAATATGTGTACAGCGCCCTTTTACAGTGAAGGGAATATCATAATTCTTACTTATGAGCAATAATAATAATAATAATAAATAAATAAATTAATTAATTAATTAAAAACAACAATAATAAAATAATAAATAAATAAATAATAAAATAAAAAATGGTGTTTTTTAAGACAGTTTTATTCTTTTTTATAGGCCAAATTACTCCTTGTTTTGTTTATTTTTCGCTAAAACATTATATTTTATTTTTATTAATAACAAGATGCACAACAGGTAACCATTAACAGAGTATCTAAGATCAGAACAATGAACACAATAACAATAATAAGAGATCCAACAGGAAGATAAACATTGATATAGATTCAAACATTAAAATCATACGTACAAAAGAGGATTGCATTAAATTAAGTTACCGGTAAAACAAGTAATAATTAATCAGTTAGAGAATAGAAAAATAATAAAACAAATAATAATAATAAACTACAATAATTAGATCCGAGATAGTCACTTTGCAGTTTAAGAGAAGAGGCAAACTTGTGGATGGAGTTCATCAGGAGTTGTCAAAGGAGTCAATGAGAGAGTCATTTGCTGATTGGCTGATTCTGTTTAGTGGACTGAACTTCATAAAGTCCGTGGTGGCAGAGTCAAGGTAAAATAGTGTAAAGTTCCTGACTTGTTTACAAGGAGCGTTGAAGTTGATTTTGTTTCACTGGAACTTATGAAGCATCTGATATCCTTAAGGATATCAGATGCTTCATAAGTTCCAGTGATTACTTTGGCTAGAAGGGTGATGTCAGCAATAACTCTTCTAGTGCGCAGAGGCCTCAGATGAAAGTAATCGCACAGCGATTCATAATACACTGAGTGATAGAATAGAGGATTACGGTACGTAAGGTAACGAACAAAATTTTTTTGGACTGCTTCAATTTTGTTAGTTAAAGTCTTTGTGTGAGGATTCCAGATGGGTGAACTGAATTCAAGGATTGGCAGAACAATAGTTTTATAAAGGTTCGAGTTCGGGTCCCCTTGATAACGGGAGGAATTTCTATGGATTTTTTTCACAATGTGGCTGAGTTAGTCGGTCTCAGGCGAGGGTAGTGTGGTTTTTACTCCTGGAAAACAGAAATTTGACCTAAAAACACACCCAATTTACAGACAATATTCATGATATTGTCTCAATATTCATAATTAATAAACATAAACAATATCATGTTTAATAATTATCACTCTTCTCCCATATACTTTTTTAAGTCTCTTCTTCTTCATTCCACCTTCTCTCGCGTTAGTAGTTGTTGTTGCTGACCTCATATATAATGGGAAAAAGGCGAGGAAAAAGGAATTAAGTAATAATTATTAAACAGTTGTAATTAAACTGAATGGCTAAGCTTTAGAGAAAAAACTATAGAGTTTTATTCAGTGGTCTGTAATGTTATCTTAGTAATTAATGGACACGAAGATCTATATTTACTATTCACTTCTATTTATCACAGAAAAGAAAATTTATTAATTAAAATAAAAAACTATCACGCTTAAAATGTTACTAACTGGGTACATTACTTGACTTCTTTTGTTATCAGTTACATTACATTACTAAATATATTAACTATGAATTATTACTATTTCCTTATTATATTAACCACAGCAGAAACATTGACTACGTGTTATACACTGAGTGATCACTGAATTACAACCACCTACCTAATACTTCGTAGGTCCTCCTTTTGCCCTCAGTACAGCAGCTATCCGACATGGCATTGATTCAACAAGACGTCGGAAGCGTTCGGGAGGTATGGCCAACCAAGCTGTGTGTAATGTGGCTAGCAATGCAGGTACGGAGGTGATTAGTGTATCCAGACGCCTGATGTGCCTTTCCATAGTGCCCCACAAGTGGTCTATGGGATTGATATCGGTGGAGTTTGGAGTCCAATCGATATGCTGGAAGTCAGAACTGTGTTCCTCAAACCATTCATGTACAACAAGTGCCCGATGGCTCGGCTCATTGTCTTCTCTGTCCGTTTGGTCGTCCCGGAGTATAAACAGAAAATTTATTATTTATTTACTTATTACCTTGGAAGGAACCATCACCATTCGAGATATAAATGTAACCGAGATATAAATTCGAGATATAAATGTAACTGGCAGGAACTTGGTGTCCAAGTTCCTGCCAGTGAAACATGCCCCACACCATACAACCGCCTCCACCGGCCTGCACTTTTGATGCCATGCATGTTGGATCAAGAGCCTCATGGTGTTGACGCCAAATCCGTACACGACCATCCATGGTGTGGTGTAAATAACGTGACTCATCCGACCAGCACACATTCTTCCAGTCTTCTAACGTCCAACTCGCATGCTCTTTGCACCAGGCGAGTCTTTTACGCCGATGAACCTTGTTTAGGAGAAGATGCCGTAGGGGTCGTCTGCTGGTATAGCCCATAAGTGCGAGCGTGCGACGCATGGTCATGCCAGATATTGTTCCGGGTTGGCCCATATTGCATTAGGTAGTCAACTCTTCAACAGTGCTGTGCCTGTTCGCCTGTATGAGTCGTCGGATCCGGCGCTCACCTCTAACATCAACCTTTCGCTGACCTTTGCAGTTTTGCAGTCGGGTTTGTTTGACCATTTTGACGCCAGTCCTGGTACACTTTAACAACAGCAGCTCGCGAACACCCCACCAGTTTAGCCGTTTGGGAAATCGAGCTACCAGCTCGTCGAGCTCCCACAATCTGTCCTTTATCAAAGTCCGAGAAATCCTTCCTTTTACCCATCACGCTCGGAATTTTGCTACCTACTGAACCACTGACACCTTATCTATGCTACGCAGGTCGACTAACTGCGCACTCTCGTACCTCACCTGGTCAAAGGGTCACATTCAGTTTTGATGAGCGTGGTCATAATTCAGTGATCACTCAGTGTATTTCAGTTGTTGTTAAAATATATAAATAAATAAATAAATTGCATTATGAAAGCAGTGACGGTATACTATGATTGTTTAATTTTTTAAACCACGGAGCCTGAAGAACCATTACAGATGATTCCCAAGTTATGTTTTCTATATTAATGTTAAATCTAAGGGGAAACGATTTGTATTTCCTATATAAAGGTTAGCTTAATGTGGTAGTTGTTACGTTCGGTTATTATTATTATGAGTTTTTATGTCTGGTGTGATTGTTGGTCGAGGAACTATCCTACAGGTGTTCAGGATTGCAACTTTCTGGAGTTCCTTGTAGGTGTTCGCTGGGTTTCCCAGCGAATACCTACAAGGAACTCCATATTATTATTATTATTATTAGCCATATGGTGCAAGAAAGCTTGAGGCTTGTGCTGCACCAGCCAAAAAAAAAAAAATTCTGAATTACCGAGAGAGAGAAGTAGAAGGGAATCACCAAGAAACTGTTAAATCATCACCAACCGTTATCCCTGAAAAAGTTAGAAGTACTGTTCATTACTCTTGAACTCAAATAAAAAGTTAGTCCCAATTTAACTGTTTTATTTTTTGTTTTTAGATACTTAAAATTTGATTTGATACTTGCAATTCGATTAACCATATTATTTCATAAATATATAGATTATATTTCTCGAATTGTTTGATTGCTTTCATTATTTTCTTGCAGATGGCGCTCTATGTTCATGCCATGTCAGTAATTTTCATTCTCTCTTTTTTATTTTTTATTTTTTATGTGGAAATTTCTCATTTTTGTCAATAAACAATTATTAAAATATGAGCATTAAAATTATGCATCGAATATACCAGTTGCTTGAATATTAATACTGACAGGAACGTGCAATTGGGTACGCTATTTTAGGAACTAATTTATGGAGATCGAAATGGGTAACTTCCTGTGCAAAACATAAAATGATAGGCATGAAAAAGAATTGTCCAATGTCCTCCACGGGTACTGAAAGAAACAGTATTTGCATAACAATTTCTGTGAATTGAAAACCAACTATCAGCATTTTGGCCTGCAAAGTAAACAAGCGGAAATCAATAGTAAACTGCATCAATAACAATCTGAAATGCAGTTAGATTATATTACCAAACTAGATACTTATATATAAAGTAAATCTATTAAAAAAAAAAAAAACTATAAACAGGTGCAAATGTTTAATTACGTAATTCAATATTTAATTATATATCATTTATTTTAAAATAAATGATATGTAATACAATATATGGAATTTTATTATATATTATGCAGGATAAGAGTAGAAAACTTGCTTGTCCAAATGGTAGTCGAGCATTCTGCTCTCATGTCAAAGCTATTGGCCTCAACTTTTACCCTTCTTGGTTCTTAACTCTGTCAAAACCAGATGGTTATATTGCCATTTCAGCCTAAGATAAAGCTGGCCTGCCAACATCCCATTTTTGTTTTCCAACTCATGATCTTGGTAAACTACCCCCCACCATTCCCAGCACATTCCATTCAATGTCTCCTGTGGTCTTCTGTCAAAAGGATGTCAGAAGGATTTTTATCAATCTTGATGCTAAGAAAGCTCCAGCTCCTGATGGTATTTCTCCACTTGTTCTCCGAACCTTTGCTCCTGAACTTACTCCTGTTCTTTTTTTCGCTTTCTTATTCCAAAGGTGTTTATCCTTCTGCTTGGAAATTTGCTCATATTCGGACACTCCTAAAAAGGGTGACAAATCTCTCCCGTCAAATTATCGTCCCATTGCACTTCTACTCTTTCTAAAGTAATGGAGAAATTAATTAACCGCCAACTCTTAAACTATCTAGAAATTCATCTGATAAACGATTACCAGATGAATTCACTCAGTGCCGATCGACTGGTAATATTCTGGCTTATGTTATCCATCTATAGGCAAATGAAAGCGGCCTCTGTAGCTGAGTGCAATAATACACAATCATTGAGTAGACCGGGGTTCAAGCCCCTAACTGCTAAATAGGGTTGCTCTGTCAACTCGTACTAGACCAGCGTGGCAGTTTATGGTCCATTTCAATCAACAGGAATCGTTGAGGAGGCTTCCATCCTGAAGTGGATTGATAATGGCTGCAGTTTACCAATCTTTTAAGCAAATTCAATGGAAAAGTTTGGCAGAAACTCAAGCAGTTGCTCTTGGCATTGCAAAGGCTTTTGACTTGGAGTTGTATAACATATACTCGTATATATTTGTATAATTATTAATGAATACTTATATATATTAATTAATATAAAATATTAGTCAAAATCATATAATTTTTGAATAGTCCTAGGATTCAAAATACATTGATCGTTATTGATCCACCTAAATGTAGGGTATGCATCAAAATAAATGCGCAACAATGTGGACAAGAAATGATTGGTCATGTACTGCTTACTGCATCTAGTATGTAGCAGTATTTAGAAAGTCGTGGTGGACATCAATATGAAGTGTGGCTCTACACGTGATACAAGTGGCGAAACGTCGCAATGGTGAGTCGAAAAAGTGGCAAATATGATCTTGGTGAACAAACGAGCCATTCTTCTTGCACTCGTGTAGGAGTTGGCAACAGAGGTAGGGTGATGAGAGGCGGAGGTCAATGAACGTCCCATCATATCCAAAACGTGTTCAATGGGTGACAGATCTGAGAACGTGCACACCAAGAAAGCACCACATTGGCACTATTGGGAAAGAGGCTGCATGTGGGCAGGCATTATCCTGCTGATAAATAACGTGACGCAGAGCATAGAAAGAGCAGAAGCGGTGAATATTAGTAATATTAATAGTAATAGTGTTCGCCATATAGTGCAAAGAAACCACAAGTTGCTGCAGTGGTTAAAAAAGAAAAAAAAAAAAAAACGCTAATTAGATAAAAAAAAAATACAAATACCATGCTTCCCTCATCATACAGGTAACTATCCAGTTGATCTTTGAACGTATTCAAACTGTCAGCCTCAACTATCCTCGAGAGTAACTTGTTCCATTAGTCAACAACTCGCTATCTAAAAGAAAACTTCCTATAATCTAATCTAAAATTCAACCATTGTACTTTGAATTTATGGCCCCTAATCGGAGTCTTTCCTTGTACGGTCGTCCTTTTGCCGATCTCACCATTCGAGTTGCTCGCCTTTGAGCCCTTTCAAGACGCTCGATGTCTCCTTTTTAGATGAGGTCTCCATACTTAAACACAGTATTCCAAATGTAGTCTTACAATTGCCTTATACAGTGGGATTATGAATTCCCTATCTCTACAGGATAGCGTTAGATTAATCATCCATAGGTAGGACATCATGGGTTTTCCTGGCTGCCTGTTTACACTGTTCAGAAAACTTCATATTCCCACTCCTGACGTCACACCAATCTGAAGAATATCCGTTAATCACAACTCCCTGCTTTTTGCCCTGTAGACACTCAGCAGTCTATCTTAGAATCTTACCAGTAATCACAATCTGTTCAAGCTTATACAGAAACCTCTCATTAGGGACCCAGTTAAATGCTTTACTAAAATCTAAATAAACTATGTCGAAATTGTTTCCTACATCTAGTTCATGAATAATTGTGTCAAAATTGCCTACTAAGTTAGTTAAGCATGAATTTCCTTTAACAAAGCCATGTTGTTTGTCCTTCAGAATTCCATATCTATTTTAGTGTCTGGATTGCACTCTTAACCATTTCCTCTAACATTTTTTCTTCTTCTGAAGTTAAACCAACAGGTCTGTAGTTACTATCTTCACTCTTAGAACCGCCTTTATGTATTAGCGATACGTTGGCACTTCTCCAATGCAAAGGAATCTCCTCCGAGTCCAAAGATGCCCTAATTATTAACCTCAATGGTTCAATATACTCCCTGGTGGTCTCCCTGGACATTATCGGTTATGTGAAATCAACTCTGAGTGTCTTAAAATCTTAGGATGATTTTAATCAGTGTGACATCAATAACGTCCAGTAACAACAGTTACTGTAACTGATGGCTCCCCAGACCATGATTTCAGATGTCAGCCATTACACTTATCCATGATGCAGTTGCAGTTGTAGGGGAACTGCAACCCGAATTTCCAAGAACCCGAGTTTCCAAGAATAAAGGCCATGCTACCCTCGTCAGAGACCGAATAACTCAACCATATTGAGAAATACCCTCGTGTCATTGATGAGATTCAAATTCAAGTCTTTTCCACCCAGTGTGGGGAGGATGGTGATTATGCGAATTGTGCTACCTACGAGTGCCCATTGCTGTTTATATTACATTTATTTCCGGGTCCTTCCCACACTGGGTGGAAAAGACCTGAGATCGAGTCCCGTCGATGAAGCGAGGAATTTTTATGGGCCTTTTTCACAACGTGGCTGAGTTAGTCGATCTCAGGCGAGGGTAGCAGGGTTTTTCCTCCCGGAAACCTCGGGTTTTTCGTCCAGCAAACAGAAAATCGACCACAGAACACACAATTTACAGACAGTATACATGGAGCAATATGGTTTTAGTCGCTGATGCTCTTAAATCACAACAACAACAACAACAACAACAATTTTATTCCCGGTGTGTCTCCAAAGGAGAATATGGCTGTCAATAGATTTCAAACGTGATTCTTCATTAAGGACGATACCAATAGCATTTTGGATGCACCAGGGTGCATCTTGGTTGGAAGCAGTATGCAGATAACCTATGGAATCCTAATATTAGTTCACTGGTATCAAGGGACGCAATGTGGAAAGAGAGATTAGCTTTTCATTTTTAGCCGAATAATTTAATGGCCCAAACTGATTAATTTCCCAACTGCAGCATGCATGCTGTCAAGAAAATCCCTTTCAAAATAAATAAATGAACCAACCAAATGATCATTTTCAGATCCGGATATCAATGTTGCTAAAACTACTAAGTTCTTTTTTTTTCACTTAAATTTATGATTATTATTTTTTTTTTCTGTGTTACGAATTGTGAAATGCTGCCATCTAGCGTTAATTTAAAGCTCTGAAAGGTAATGTATGCAAATTCCAAACAGAAAAAGACAAACTATATTATCAAATTTAACGAGAGCAAAGAAATGAGCGCATTTTATGTAAATTGTTGATTGTAGAGCATGTATAGCAGCACAAAAATATACACACTGGACAAAAAAATACGAACCTTTGTACTAAAACAGTCACAGGCCGAAGAAATGCAAATAAATGGGAATAAATGCAAAGAAAACTGTGACATGGAGTGATGGCATGTTGCCTGCAGAGGCTGTTCGATTGCAGCAACCTGAAGTCAGAATGGGGAAATGCGTGATCTATTTTATCACAGTTTTATTTATTTATTTTATTTATTTTTTAACATATAATATACTCAACTGGCATGCGCCCAGTTAAAGTGTATAACAGAGCAGAAAAAGGATAAAGAAGGTACAAAGTCCTTCAAACGGGAACAGTCCAATTCAAGGAAATAAGAAAAGGTATTTATGACATCAAGTCCAGCACCATGAAGAAAATCACAGAGAACAGGTTGCTGCAGGAGACATCACGAGTTAATGAGGACATCATTAACCCAGAACTCATCTGTCAGCCAGTCAACTTACTGCAAATAGTTCTGTGAAACTCTTTTCTGTTCACAGGCATATCCAGATCAAACTTGCTGATGAGTGCCAACGTTCTTTTGAAGAAGGAGTTCCTGGATATCTCTAATCTAGAGTTACAGTTGTGAAATGTAGTTTTCTGTCTATTAGCCACCGCTGGAGCGCGTAGATCAATAGGCATTGGTTTGACATAAATAATTTCTGAAAAACGTCCATCTGAACGGTTTTCAATGACTGGAAAGCAAGCGATTTTTCCACATCTCAAAGGCGCAAATGTGGCAGAGAAGGATATCCAGTGTGCAGAAAATAACATCTGAATTCAATCAACCCTAGAATTTCCCTATTTCAAAGTGCACCCTGCGCAGGGAACTAAAGAAACTGAGTATTGGCAGCAGCCTTCTTGTTCGTAAGTCACTTTATTTAGAGAAAAATAGAAAAGTCCACTGTGGTGCTGAGAACGTCGTGATTGGACAGTGGAACAATAGAAGAAAGTTATGTGGTCAGATGAATCAGAATACACTTTCACCCTTCTTGCCTTGTGAAAACAATCCAAGCATCTGGAGGTGGTATCATGGTATGGGGGATTTTTTTTTTTTTGGCACGTATTAGGTCCATTGTTACCGATGGAAGGGGCAATGTCATTCAGGGAGTACGTGTATGGAGGATTTTGGAGTTTCTACTTTCTTGGGATACTGAATAGTCTTCTGCAAAGCACTAAATCTGGAACATCGCGCGCAACTGGAAGGCAGTTGGTCATGGAACGTCGACTGAAAGAAAGAAAGAAAAAGACCATGTATTTTGATAACAGTAGGTAACACATACATTAGTCATGTTGTCCAGAAAACCTGCTTCTAAAACTGCAAGAGGATTGCCCAAAGTGGTCCAGGAATACACATTATAGTTCCAGTTACCTTTCGTAGTACAATGTTGTATTACGATTTTTCAGCCATATAACATTCAAATTGGACTGTGAACACTGTGTTTATGTAGTACATGGCCAATGTGGACAACTAGAGTACAGGCTGGGGCAACAAATAAAGTTAGCGGCAATAGCAGGCGATACCTGAAAGGCTCATCTGGGCCTAAGAAATATTAAGTCAATACAATTTATTATTATTGTTAATATTATTATTAATTTATTTCTCCTTTGAGGAGACACCCCTGGACAGCCATTGGCTAGAAGGGTGTGAGTTACAATCTAAGGTGTGAAGCGGACCCATGAGCAAAAGGTTACAAAGTCCATGGGACGTTCACCCTGAAAGTTGAATACAGAATTTTGAAATACATGAGTAATTATGATTTTATAATAGAATATTTAAATTTTTGATATCTTAGGTTGACATCTAGAATACTGAGAATATATAGTTAAAAGAGATCAAAATTAAATGCAGTTTTTGAGTCGAGTGGCTGTGCACTACAGTTGCACAAGACAATAGAAGTCGGCAAAGACTTTCAATCTGTAGGCTTTTTTTTACAGAGCTTTTCCGGTTCAATTCTTAGTTGATTGAAGAGTTCTATTTTGTTGGAAAAAAGCGATTTAGGCTGTCCAGGTTTTTTAAGTTGCTTTGAAGAGAATGTCTTGTTTCAGCAATCCTGGTAGCTTCCCCGCGAGAGTGAAGCAAGCCATCAATACTGGGAGCATTTAATCTTCCTCTTAGCAGTTGGGCTAATGTGAAAATTTTTCTTGTGTTAATTGCCTGTTTCCAGAGAGGAATATTGAGATTGGAACGTAGAATGGCTTTAGAGATAGTAAATAGGTGATTCGAGATCCTATTCAGCAATCTGAAGAGCCAGTATTCAATACTTAGGAAAGCTTTCAGGTTGCTCGATGGGGCAGAGGACCAAATCTGTGAAGCATACATTTCAAGATATACTTTTTAACAAGATCTGGGTTTCTAATGCTGATTAACGAGCACTTTGATTACATCAAAGCTAAAATGCCATTCTCCGAGCACTTTGATTACATCAAAGTGTTCGGAGAATGTTAATCCCTCATCCGAACCTTTACAATTCACAATTAAAAGGAGATGCCATTATTGATTTCGTGCCGTGGCCTGTACTCTAGTAGGCTATGGGAGGGCCCATTTTGTTTTAGCTTGCACTAGGTCATACTGCACATCCTGTAATGTGGAAACAAAAGTTTTATTAGCCTGCTCAGAACTGAAACCCTAACTCCATTGAATACCTTTAATATGAACTGTAACATTGGCTTTGGTCATACCAACGTACTAGCAATCGATAGCTGAATTGATCGCTGTGTCGAAGGAGGAAAGGACCAAAACATTGCCTTCCTCTTATTATACAATAAACTGCTAATTGTATCTGTGTCATGTTGTAAATAATTTTCTCAGTTGTTGCAATCTGTAACCATTCAAAGAAGATTTAAACTTGGAAAACAAAAACAAAATCACTGAGAGTTCAATCCGGTGAGTATAGAGGATGGAGGACCACAGTAATAAAGTGATTTGAAAGAAAGTCTTGAATGGAAAGTGCCGAGTGTTCAGGGGCATTATCATACTGCAAGTGCTAATTGGAATTTCTTGCATTACTGTGTCCTTATGATTCGAGGGACTTGTTGCGACAAGTCGAAACTCGCTACGACGTACTAAGTTCCAGATTCAGTCCCCAAACCTTTTGATCACGCCTCGTAAATATACATAGCTTTATAAAAAATCATGGAGTGTTTTGATTTAATACGTACCATTGCAGATTAGATCTACCACTTATCCCTGCGCTCGATAAATATATCTCATTTTAAAACAATAAATAAATCGAAAGGCAAGTACAAGGGAGTACTATGAGCATTTCAATAGTCTTCGCAATAATCCAACAACCATTAAACTCACTACAGAATTCTATGACGAACTCAGACTTCGCAATAATCCAACAACCATTAAACTCATTACAGAATTCTATGACGAACTCAGACTTTTATGAAAGAATAACTTTTGACAAGTGAATCCGATAAAAGAAAGAAACCCGGTCATCCAGTGAAAAGGCAACGAATGCTAGTAAGCAATCCCCATAATACTTTTCTCTTAAGCGTTTTTCAGAATAAATCAATGTGTCAGCTACTTCCTCTCGCATTTCATCCTTAATGGAACGAAGATAATCAGAGAAATAAAATAAAAGCAGCGCGCCTTTCGTAGGCAGATCACATATCCAATCGCATAAGATACTTTCCAATAACAAAAGAAAGTTTTGTTCGAATCAGTTCCAAGAAGAATTAGAGCATTCAGCTCGGAGAACAAGTATGTAAAGGAAACGTGTACTGTATCAGTCCGTGAATTGGTCCTTCTAATTTTAATCTGGCTTAAAGCGAGTTTTCTCCTTAGATGATGTTTTGTTTACAGAGAGTTAAACCAAAACGAATTATAAAGGGTGTCTAAGTCACGCCCTATTTGCCAGGGTTCGAATCCCATCAATGACGGTAGGAATTTTTATGGGCCTTTTCCAGAACGTGGCTGAGTTAGTCGGTGAGACTAGCATGGTTTTTTTTTTCCCGGAACTTTGGTTTTTAATACAGCAAGCAGCAGATCGACCACAGAACATACACAATTTACAGAGAAGTATATATTGAGCAATGAATATCTTTTGGCATTCATTGTACCTCGTAGAATGATAGATCCAACGATTGTGGATGTGATACCCAATCAGACTGTTATCGTGAGACTTTTGGGCTGTCTAAGATGGTAGTTTTGTCGATTAACAAACGGCCAGCGTGAAACACAGCCTCCTCACTCCAAACAATGTCATCAAACAGCTCTGGCCACTCTTCGTTCCACCCAATATAATTTCTGAAAATTCCATCCTTCTATTGCAGCCATTAGGAAACAACTGCTGAAAGTAATGTGGCTTCCATGGTTTGAAAGACAGTTCTTTCTTGAGCATGGTTGCAACTGCATAACGGGAGAGTCCACTTTTAAGAGCTCCTTCATGCGCTGATTTCTGTTAGCAACTTGAGAACATCTCAGTCACTGTCTCAATGTTGTCTGGAGTCCATGAGATTGATTGTCTTCCTGTTCTCTTCATATCAGTGACACAGCCTGTTGTCCTTAACTTCTGATGGCAATTTTTTGTTGCTTTTGCATCCAGTGTTACTTGGATTCCACATTCAGCCCTTCACCCTCTTTGAACTCTTAAAATGGATCCCAAACATCTTAGCAGGCTGCGATTTCTGCCCTCTCTTGAGCGCTCAAAACTGGAGGCATGATTCACCTGTAAAAGAAACCACCATTAAGTTTCTGAATCTCAAGGAACAATAAATCATTTAACATTGGTTTCATCAAAATAAGGAGAGTAGTATAATTTAAAAATAGGAAACCACTTATCAGCCACCCTTATGCAATCTGCTCATGATGGCATACTGGGTGGTAATACCATCTTTTCAGCTCCTAGAGCGTTTCAAATTCAGTACCCCATCTGTTATTGTGAACTTACAACAACATTTAAGTGTGACATCATTTTCATTGTCTTTGGAATGATATATAATGAAAGAACTTCCAAAGGGACGAGGCTTTCATAAAACCACATTACTAGCAATCTTTTTTGGTTTCTAAAAACACTTCTAAGTGTAAGATCCATTTAGTCGCTGCCGAAACTCGTACCCATTCTCGATATGCTGGTGCTGGTGTGTTTAAAGTGGGGTGAGGGATCCTTTCTTCATTTTTATTTTGCGTTTGTGATTGGCATTATAGCTATAGCAATTGCAGAAATTTTATGGTAGCAACTCTGACACTTTCTAACAGGGAACTTTCGTGTCACAAAGGTTGTGAATGGGTTATTTGAAGAAACAAAAAGCGGAACATTGCATGGGCAAACAGAGCTCCAATCTCAACCCAAATGAGCAACTTTGGGATTAAATGGAATGGTAAATTTCAGGACAGACCAAGGGCAGCTTCCTTCGTTAGCAGAACGCGCAAATGCTTTTAAGGAGAATGGAGCACAACATCACCACCAGATTTCCACAAGAAATTAGAGACCACTCTTTGTGAGGCATTGCCTCCTTGGGTAGCACAGTTGGAGCATCGCCGTCCTCCCCACATAGGGAGGAAAAGACATGAGTTCCAATCCCATTAATGATGCGAGGAATTTTATGGGTCCTTTTCACAACGTAGATGAGTTAATCGGTCTCAAGCGAGGCTAGCATGGTTTTTGTTGGCAGAAACGCGAGTTTTTCGTCCCGGAAACAGAAAATCGACCTCAGAAAACACAATTTACAGACAATATACACGGGTCAGCATGGTCAACGATGCTCTTAAAACCCAGCAACAACCAATCGTGAGGCATTACAGCAGCCATAATTGTCACGAGCCAAAACGCTGTGAATTTCCTTTAATAAATATGTTTATTTTTCTGCATAATAATGCGCCCCATGCCTTTTGATAGGTAAGTGTATGTAAGTTACATAAGACTGCAGTTACATTGATCCATTATCTAAATCAAGCAGACTTTTCTACTGACCTGTTTTCTATTACTCGGTGGTTTGGGAAATATCTTTCGAAGCATTCATTAATAACAATGATGGAATAGCCACTAATGGCAATTTGGTAAATTATAACCATGACATTACTAATGGATTGACATACAGAGTAACAGAATAAAACATCACGATAAACAGAAACGCTTTTTTCTCCACACATTACAAATCCACTCGCGGAATATATAAAAAAATTATCCCTTTTTACACTCACTGGCCAAAATATCAAAAACCCGTATTCAATATCCGGTAGGGCCACCTTTTGCTCGAATTACAGCCAATACACGACGTGGCATGGATTCCATTAGGTGTCCAAGGGAGTCTAGCTCCAGATTTTGCCATTTTTCCATCAGGATATTTGTTTGTGGCAGAGAACTGCGAAGCCGAACTGACGTTTCTATGTCTCAGACTTTCCAAGATGGATTCAGATTTGGAAAATTAGGCGACCAAAGTAGACGATGGAAATCTTAGAATGTTTCTCAAGCCATATTGACACATTTTTTTCACGGTGGATAGTTGCGTTGTCGTCTGAAGAGAATTCATTGCATATCGTGTAAAGTAAAGCGCTGCAGAATGTGAAGTCAGTTCGATAAGACACAAAGGTATTCATTAGAGGTAATACGACCATCTATCGATATGAGCAGACCCAATTCATACCGACAGAACATTTCCATACCATGATGCCACCTTCAGTCGCTTGGGTGCTGAGCACGAGACAGTTTAGATGCACTGCTTCACGAGGTTCACACCAAACTTTCATCCATTGATGCAAAAAGTTATAACTCGACACTTGTCAGACCACATGATCTTATTCCATTGATCGACAGTGCAGTCTTGGCATTGGTGGCAACACTCTGCATAAAATTCTTCGATTTTTATACAGAAACATTGGCTTCTTATAGGCACACGACTACCAGATCCCAGATTCATTAACCTCCTGCTGCATAATTCGGTTAGAAATGGGTCTTTCTTTGTTACATTGAGTTTTCCAGTTATTTGGCACGTTGGACCCTGCTACTCTGACGAACAATTCGCTTTAAATTACTGTGGTCTGGTTCTTGAAGCACTTTCTTCCTTGTAAAGCTGCATTTTCCATTAGTCTTCCACTCGATATACTTTTCAGGTTGCTTTCTCCACAACAGTGGTTTCTTTTGTTTTCTCAATTGTGGCTTCTGCTAAATGTGCTCCAACAATAACACCTTTCTAAAAACGAGAATAATCATCTGTCTTTCCTATGAATGGCCATCACCTTGAAATGCTATAGACTCTTTCAAGACGACAACTCAATATCTGTCGTGCAAAAATGAATGATTCGAGCAACCTTCCAAGATTTCCAACATCTACCCTGGCCGCCTAATTCTTCAGATCTGAATCCAATTGCGAATGACTGCGATATGTTGTTATGGGCAGTTCGACTTTGCAGGTCTATACCTACCACAATATGGCAGCTAAAAAAGATAATGATGGAAGAATGGTCAAATGTGGAGCTAGACATACTCAGACACCTAACAGAATCCATGCCACGACGTGTATGGGGGTATAGTTCGTGAAAAAGATGGTCCTACATTGAATATCGGTTTATAATTTTTTTTGGTAAGTGAGTGTAGATAACAGAAAGTTTGCAGATTCAGTGTTATTGTTTTAGTGAGTTAATAAAGAATTGGAATTAAGAGAAAATTTTTGATTAATTTTTTCCTTCGTTTCCAAGAGGTACTGTCCAAGCCACAATAAAGTTGGTTGGATAGTTGCCTGACTTATTTGGTCAGAGCTTTATTGTATTTTTGCTTGCGTGAGAATAACGCACAGGAAAAGAATATATCTTTTGTCTGTTAACTTGCGCACACTCAGGGGAGAATGCAGTCAGCAGCGTTAGCAGAGCCATGAAATGGTGAAGTGAAAATCAATATCAAAAATACTTGTGTCTTTTAAGATTTGCGAGAGAGATCGGTACGTTCCGATGACCCTTTTCACCCTCCTGTGGAGATAGATTTCGAAATAAAATAAAAGGTAACTTTTATTTTTAACCATCTAACCCAGACTCATTCAACAACGGTAGTTGTAGCCATTACATCAGCCACGAAGGCATTTCATGTTTGCGCTTTGAACTTTCAAGACGTATGAGGGTATTTTAAAAAGAATATTTTGAATTATATTTAAAATTATAAATTATATTTTGACTATTAAAGAAAAACGTTTCCTGCTCTGACGAATCCCAGTTCCTGCTATTTCACACTGATGGCAGGTTGTTGTTATTGGATTTTAGGAGCATCGGCAACTAAGGCCATGTTGTTCAGTGTATATTGTCTCTAAGGCGTTTGTTCTGAGGTCGATTTTCTGTTTGCTGGAAGAAAAACCCGAGTTTCCGGGAGAGAACCATACTGTCCTCGCCTGAGACCGACTAACTCAGCCACGTTGTGAAAAAGATCCATAAAAACTCCTCCTGTCATCGACGGGATTCGAACTCAGGTCTTTTTCACCCGATGTGGGAAGGACGGCGATTTTACCAATTCTGCTGCCCACCAGGACTCGATGGCAGGACAGTAATGTGAAAATTGTATGGGTCTATAGCCCTAGTGGGTAGCACAGATGGTAGGATCGCCGTCCTCCTCCACACCGGGTGGAAAATACCTGAGTTTGAGACCCGTCGATGATAGCAGGCATTTTTATGGACCTTTTTCATAGCGTGGCTGAGTTATTCGGTCTCAAGAGAGGGTAGCAGGGTTGGACTTTTCGTCAAGCAAAAAGAACACACGCAATTTATTGACAATATACACGGAGCAATATAGTCGTTGATGCTCCTAAAACCCTACAACAACAAAAACAATAACAGCATGGTTCCATGGAGTCATCCTGCCAGGAATAGCAATTCAGGCCTATAATGGAAGTAGTGTGCTGGTGTGGGAATTTTCGTTTTGCACATTAGACCTCCACTTTATAGTAAAGGAGCAATGTTTGGATGCTGGAAATTGTTTCGAACCAGGCGCATCCCTTCATGGTAACTCACTATTAAGTTTGAATTTTATGCCCATGAATTGAGTGTCGTTTTTTCTCTGGTATTACTGCTACCCGTATGCAAACTTCAACTGCCATTTCTCAGTCCATCTGCCAAATTTTTTCTAGATCTTGTTGCAGAAGCTTTACCTTATTAATGTCACTAATCATCCTGCGAACCTTTGTATGATCTTCAAATTTAGACATACCTTCAATATAATTAATAAATATGGAAAACAACAAGGAGCCCATTGCAATAATGCCAATGAAATAAGACAGTTTAGGGCAACCATACGGATAATCAGAAGACGTGATGGAATCTGGGACATGTCCTGAAAGCGCTTGTAATGGTAAAGCTTTCTGAACGAGGGTTAGTCTTTCTGAAAGGTACAGTGGTCTCCATCAAAATTGACTGGATTAAGAAGCTTAATAAAACTTTCCAAACATTTCCAGCAAACTTAGTCCATATTGCACCGTATACAATATGTCTGTAAATTGCGTGTGTGTTCTGTGGTTGATTTGCTGGTCGGAAAAACTCTTTTTCTGGGAGGAAAAACCATGCTACCCTCGCCTGACACCGAGTGACTCAGCCACGTTGTGCAAAAGTTCCATAAGAATTTCTCGCGCCAATGGTGGTATTCTAATTCAGGTCTTTCCATCCGGTGTGTGGCTGACGATAATTATACCAACTGTGCTAGCAATGAGGGCACTCTGACACGCTTCTGGGTGATACTGCATTGTGTGTTGTACCCCAAGGAGTTGAAGCAACAAGACCGTGACAGTAAAGGCGATTGCAATTTTCGGGTCTATTTGCCGAACAAAAATTTAGAGTTTTCTGGAAATAAAACCATGCGTTCCTTGTCCTTAATGTATTAACTTGGCCATGGCGTGAAATGAGCTCATAAAAATCCGTCTCTGGTTTAAATCCCTTTTTGATGTAACCACCGTGATAACAACGAGGGCCTGGGTATATTCCATTCTGGTCAGAAAGACATATCACTAATTTCTAGCTGGCCACTTGACTCTTACACTGCTCGACAAAATTAACAGAACAAAATGTTGTTCATGAATATTTTATTGTGAACAGTGTCGCTGAAGGCGAATATTTGATATAATAGGCATCCTGGATTGAAAATTCAGAGTGTCCAATAGAAATCGATCTACATTCTTACAGAGCCGCACATTATGCCAATTATATTCATGCCTATAAAAACACGGGTTGCGACCACATCATTTCATTCCCTCTTGGCTTGCTCAGTGGGACAGCCACATCTCCAGTACTCGGGATGGCAAGTCATTGCCATTTAGATGGTTCTTTGGGATTGCACGAGATGACGAGAGGAATTTTTATGGGCTTTTTTCACTCCGTGGCTGAGTTAGGTGGTCTCAAGCGTAGACATCAAGATTACCCCCATAAAATGAGGGTTTTTTTTTGTCCAGCAAAGCAGGCAAATGGACCAGAGAACACACGCAATTTACAGACACAATACACATGGATAGTCGAAAGTAGTTTTCTCGGGAGTCCTAATATAATAGTTTAGTTTGTAATAGTTTATGGAAGCAGTTTTAGGAGACAGGAACTATTATAAAAAGCGCTGGCGAAGGTCGCCCGAGGGCTACGTTAAACAGAACACACCTCCATCTGGTTCTAACAGCAAGGCGAAACCCTACGATGTCCTATCATGAATTGTCTCTTGAGGCTGCTGCAGACAGGCGAAAACATTTCCAACCGGACCGTGTTAAGAAGGCTCAATTCAAGTGGACTCTCCGCAAGGAAGCCAGTGGTTTGTATCCAATTAATCCCTGACCAAATATCGGATTATACTGATCTATACAAACATCATTGACATTCTCTTTCCTTATTTGTTGTCAGCAACCGATCATGAATAATAAGTTTGTTAAGCTATATTAGCTTGCATCAATGAAGCCACGCCCATGCACCCACTAACAAAAATTATAATAAAGAGCAATACAACAAGTTACAGAATTTTTAATTCGAGAACCATTCCTAAAGTCTTGCTTCATCTTAGACTTTATGAGGCTCATATGGTAATAATAAATAATAATTTATTAGCAAAAATACGAGGGGGTATCAAAAAGTGCATACCCTTACCAAGAAATGCCCTATAAAGGTAAATCTTCACAGGAACTTTAATCCTTTTCTATGTACTCTCCATGATTAGGCTAATGAGGGAAACCTTGAGGTCCGCTTCTCAACTCTCCATGTATAATAACACATTTCTTCCAACTGTGGTTCAGTTGTTTAATGCCTTGATCATAGAAGTCCGCACTTTTTGCCTGACACCAAAATTCCATTTTATTGGTGGCCTCCTGAGATTTGAGATTAATCAAACTGACGATGCTAGGTCAGGAGAATTTGGTGCAGTAGCAAGCAATGTCGAATGCAATGTTCTCGCCATTGCTTCTGCAAATGCGTCAGCAATCTTGGAACCCATCGTGTGGATATCTTAGACGTGTGCAGAAGGTCATGTTAAATGTTGTGGGCAGGCCCATAACTAATTCCACTGCATTTGCGATGAAATGAATTGCCACACCTCTGTCACTCAGCATCAGCTGCTCAACCTTTACAACCGCCTGTGGATGTTGATGGCCTTCCTTCTCTTGGCTCATCAAAGACGCACTGGAACTCCCGTTTCCACTTTTTTTAGTGTCACAGGAGGGACAGTTGTGCCCATACATAGCTTTCATTTCTTCGTTCATTTCCTGAACTTTCTTGCCCTGAAAATGCAGGAACTTAATCACTGTTCAATACTCTACTTTGTCAACCATAGCGTCCTTCCTCAGATTCCGGGTTCCACCTCTGGGAATGAAATTTCACATGTTATTCAATATGTGGACAACTTATATTAAAAATGGCATCTTCCTACTGATGTTTTTATCTAGGTCAGGATACGAACTGTTTGATACCCCCTCGTACAGATAAGCAACAAGTGTTTGTGGTAAAATACCAGTTCTTCTTGTTCCAAAAATTGAAATAATTTAACTGATACAGCTCATTCGATTCATGCACGATTTGACATTGCCTGTTTGACCTCCGCTCGTGGAAACACTGATCCTACTGTCTTATGCACGGTACGTTTGTTTACATACGTAAAATTGTAACCTAGGAACCCACAGGTGGTCTTAATCTGCCACTTTTGACCTTTTCAAATGCGCAATAAGTATTGAACCGTTCCAGGGATTGGCAACTTATGCTGTGCATACCGGGTACTACAAGCGTAGATTTTAATGGAACTTGCAACAAAAGGAAGCTAGTAGGTAAAAAGCAATAACCATAATTGCTACCAGAAGTTGTTTTCTATTTGCAGAGTCTTGCGTGTATTTTTTGAAACTCATTTTGATTTCATTACATTACATTTATGTGTGGTTACTGAAAAGTATTCCTTTATTATTTGTTACTGAATGAATGAAAAATGTCCGTGGATGGAATAAAATTTGGTTGGTTGGTCAGTTTAATCTAACAGTCCAGGTCTATCAGCCACTGGTGGGCCGTACACTTTAGCCACCCACTTGCGATGCCCCTGATACTACGTATACTCGAGAAGAACCTTCCTCATGTTCTCTGAATGTGAGCCGTTGTTTGTTCCACAAGATGAAGGAACCACTCAAAACTCTTTTAGAGACGACCACATAAGGCGTATTGTAAGTAGTAGATTGCCCATTGCCAATCTTCAACAAAATCAGACTGTTGATGGTGTCAGATATCACGAACAGCGAATCGATTTGTCACCATCATTAATCCATTTCTGGTATGCATTAACCATCTACCTGTCAGCAAAAAAGACAAAAAAGTCATTTCAACAGCTTTCTCCTCACCATCTCCAGAGAGATCCAATATATCAGGTTCGAGAAGCCTTCGCTGTAGTAAAATCTCACATCCTAACCTTGGCTAGCTCGTAACAAACTGGTTCGTTTCTCCAGACAGTAACTCGATCATCAGCTGTCCTAAAAGCAAAAGGAAATCACAAAGATCTCCAGTTGAGTCTCTCCACGCAATACTCGATCAGGTAACAAGACACCACATATATTTTCCATGAACATCATAGTTTTCTTCAATAAACTGGGAATCAATACTAAATAATTTTATTAAGACTAATCATATAGGACTGATGATGTCTCCTGAGGATACTTAGTCAATGATCGACCATTAATTATAAGCATACCATTTTATTTTTGGTGCTTATTATAAATAGTTTTCAGCTCATTTGATGCAACTACAAATGTCAGTTTGAATGAATAAAGAAATATTCTTTGTGTTGGCTTGCTTGTATTGTGGCCCTCGTGGATCACACAGTTGGTAGGATTGCCATCCTCCCCACACCGGGTAAAAAAGACCTGAGTTCGAATCCGTCGATCATGGAAGGAATTTTTATGGGCCTTTTTCACAACGTGGCTGAGTTAGTCGGTCTCTGGCAAGAGTATCATGGTTTTTCTCCTAGGGACTCAGTTTTTTCGTCTAGCAAACAGAAAATTGACCACAGAACACAAAGTTTACAGAGTCACTGATACTCCTTAAAAACCTACAACTGCTACAACAAGAACAGCCTGTTATGCTTAAAAAAAAGTTTATAGAGAATAAAGAAACGAATGTCTGAAAAAGGAATCGTACTTCAGACTTCTACTTAAAAAGATGTCAGTTGTTGAACTTTTTCTGAAGTTAAGCAGCTTGGGCTTTTTTTTTGATAATCCAGTGGTTTATCTGGAGCAAGAAAGAGCATTCTGTAAGCTTCCAGGAGGTTGAACATTTTATGAAACTCGCGAAGAGTTGAGATTAGATTTCAGACTTGTCAACAAAGAAGAAAACTCTCATCACCACTTACAAGCAAACAACTGTCCCCATGCTCTTATGAGCACACCACGGCCGATAACCTTAACTTATTACGTCAGTAGACTTTCGTCTTCACTATATCCGACATCTTGCTCATCTTCATTTCATTCTCAGTGGGCGAGAGAGAGAGAGTGAGAAAAGAAAGAGAAGAAAACAAATAAAAATAGTAGAAGATAAAAATCCGAGCACCTAAGTGACAGGACAAATTCTCCGTGCCAACTGGCAAAGCATCTCTTTTCCACTGTGATACTTCCGACGTTACGTAGTGATCACCATGACAACGGCACGGGTTCCGTACCGCATGTCACAGAAGCAGAGCGCACGGCAGTGTTCAGAAGGCTCGGGGAGAGTGTGTGACGTCCAACCCTAGCAATACAGCCTTATGAAGAGTATCACTTGAATCTGCATGCCAGTGCAAGTCACCCCCGAACCCGAGAAGGCAAAGTGATGTACGAACAAAAAGGAAGGAACAGCGTGGAGATTAGAAATTTTGGAGGTAAGTTTTTCCCTCTTGCTTCAATAAGTTTATGCGGTCATTGGCTTTCTGGTTATTTGGCAGCAGCTGCTTCTGCTGCACATTACAAATTGTGGGCGATCTCCCGGTGGTAAGCCACATTTCGTTATGTCAAAACGTATGCTCTGTTGATTAAGACGAAAGCAGAGTTCTATGGTAACTAAAATAGGCTATGATGTTGTGACCAGGACACAGCTGTTGATTTTTATCTTCAATTCGTCTTTCTAAAAGAATTTCTCTTTTAAAGATCAATATGAGATTTTATGGAGCCATTTGATTATACTTCCTATCGCGGACATCTTTGAACAACTGCGTTGTTTTTGATAAATAAATCAAAAATTTGAAAAAGAAATTTTTGTTAATTTAAAATCTCAACTTAAAAATGGCGACTTAATGTAAGATTTATTATTGGTCTTAATATTTCACCATTCCTTGATTACATTTGTTTGTTTATCCAATAAAATTTCTACCATATGATCGAACCTGCTTTCTTCCGTTGTGTACAGAAGAAGATATTATGTACAACGTTCTTTGGTTTTCAAGAGGATTGTTATTGTTGTTGTTATCGGGTTTCAGGAGGATCAGCAACTAAGGCCATATTGCTCCATGTATTTTCTGTAAATTGCGTGTATTCTGTGGTTGATTTTCTGTTTGCCGAACAAAACACTCGAGTTTCCTGGAGAAAAAACCATGCTATCCTCGCCTGAGACCGACTAAGTAGGCCACCTTGTGAAAAAGTCCCATAAAAATTCCTTTTGTCATCGACTAGGTTCGAACCCAGTTCTCCAGGTTTGGGGAGGACGGCGATTTTACCAACTGTGCTAGGGCTGAAGAGGAAGAGGCGTATTTAAATCCGGAATATCTCAGGCGATGGCATTTAAAAAGTAAAAAGATTCTCTCACTACATACTCAGAAAGTAATGAGCATGCTAGTTAGTCTAAATTTAAATCATATGATCGTTAAAAAGGAGTTGATTCTTGAAAATGGAAAGATTTCTACTTTACTGGCCAAAAAATTAGAAACTTGTTGCAATTGGCGTCAACAGATAATTAAACGTACGATACGCAAATATAAGTTGTCACGTGATATGATCAAAGTTTCCTGGTATTTGATAAATACTGTACGCTTTCCTGGGGGTGTTCAGTCGACCCGATCATAGGAAAGATAGGTGATCGCTCCGATTTGTTATTGTTTGGAGCTGTTTGACAGGAGCCACAATTGAGAAAACAAGGGAAAATACTGGTGTGTCCAAAGCAACCATCTAAAAAGTATATCAGTGGGAGCCGAAAGGAAAATTGTGTATCAGATCTGGTGTGCAGAAACCAACTGAAAAATTCATTTTTTGCAAAGAAAGAGCCATTTCCTACCGAAATTTGCAGCGAAGTTGAAGAATCTGGGATTTATTACTCATTTGGTTAAAATAATCGAAAGATTCGACTGGAACAGTGTTACCAATCCCACTGGATTGTGGAACAGTGTAAAAAGATGGTCTGACAAATGTCGATTTACATTTTTTGCACCAATAGCAGGGTGAAAATGTACCATGAACCTCGTGAAGCCATGTATCCAGACTATCTCGTGTCCAGCGCTCAAGCGGCTGGAGGTGGTATCATGGTATGAGGAATGTTCTGTTGGTTGGTACGGATTGAGTTTGCTCATACTGTTAGAAGATGGTATCCAGTGAATACTTTTTTTTTTGTCATATCGGACCAACTTCAGCCTGCAATGGTTCATTTTTATTCAGATTAAAATGAATTCTTTCAAGACGACAACGCAACTCTTAAAATTGTGTCTGAATGGTTCGAGGAACCTTTCTAAGATTCAACCCTGGTCGACTAACTTCCAGATCTGAATCCAATTGTGAATGTCTGAGACATTTTCGCAGTTCTCTAACGCACAATACAGCAGCTGCCCAAATATCTTGATGGAAGAATGATAAGATCTGCAGCTAGATACCTTCAGACAATCAGTGGTATTCATGTCAAGATGTCTACAGACTGAAATTCGGGAAAAAGGTGTCCTACAAGATACCGAATAAAGGTTTCTACTTTTTTGAGCAAATGAGATGAAGATTAATAAAGATAACAATCCATAATTTTGACATATTAATCTTATTCTTATAACCCTCGTGGGTAACAGTTTGTGTAATCACCATCATCTCCAAATCAAGGAAGAGACCTGAGTTCGAATTCTCTCAATGACGTGAAGAATTTTTATGGGCTGTTTTCACAACGTAGCAGTTAGTCGGTGTCAGGCGTGGGTAGCATGGTTTTTCTCCCGGAAACTCGTGTTTTTCATCCAGCAAACAGCAAATTCACCATAGAACACTGCCATTTTCAGATATATTATACGCGGTGCAATATGACCTAAGTTTCTATTGCGCCTAAAACAAACAACCAACCAACCCTAGTCTTATAAATCCATTTTGGAGCAGTCTTTTCAAATATGATCACTTTTATTCGAACAAAATTCTCAAGCCAATAGTTACATTTTATATTTCTTTTAAAACCTTGGAAGTGCTCACATATCTCTTTACACCAGCTTCGCCCGGTGACAAGTGAATCAAATTTTACCACAGCAATTGCGAATTTATTGCAGTCACACCAAAAAGGAGTGGTACGAAATACGTGACTTAAAAGCAAAAGGGGGCGAAATCACCTTCTAAATGCAGACCTGATCATAAAACTGAAACTCACGCGGAGAATAAATAGCTGATAATAAATTATTACTTGCCTCCCTCCCTCCAACTACTTCTGGAAAGCCAGCGTGTAAATAAGGTGTAACTTTTTTAACTCCATAGTATAATTCCATATCTCTACAGGATTATACAAAATATTAGAAACACTAGTTCTATTGTAATGACCATTTCGATTTTACTTCGTTCAATCAAACCTCAGCTTTCTAGTGGCTTTTACTTTCTGTACGTGCTTCGGTTATCCAATAAAAAGGGATTGATCTATCTTGGAATGCCAGTTAGTTCTCTGAAGTTGATCTACTTGTATGTTCTTCAATGCCTGGAATTTTTTACATTGATTTCTGGAACTGTCATTGATTGATGGGAGAATAGCCCAGAAGTGATTGGTTCTATGCTGTTCGTGAACGCATTATTTGAGACGTTTCGCCAGAAAGAATTGGAGCTATTGCATTTTCTTTCTTTCAGTTTAAAACTATTATTGTGAAAGTTCCTAGATGGCTGGTCGTTCGATTTCTTTGGATGAGTTCAGCTAATTTTAATTCTATTAATTTGCCTGAACAAATAAAAATAGTAGAAGATAAAAATCCGAGCACCTAAGTGACAGGACAAATTCTCCGTGCCAACTGGCAAAGCATCTCTTTTCCACTGTGATACTTCCGACGTTACGTAGTGAGAAGAAAACAAAGAATTTAAATCGAAATAAGAATTTAGATTTATCCTGGAAGCTACAAATCACTGAGGAAACAGTACAGAATCATACCACGAAACGTACGTCGTTTTGTGCGTATATGCTCAAATCTGAAAGATCATAATCTCTGGATCAAATCGAAAGATCATAATCTTTCATTTATTTACCTTAACACACATCTTAATCTTGAGAGGTCTTCTACAATCAAAATCCTCAGTTCAAAAAACAAGAACGTAACTATTTGGTAGCCATTTGTGATCGAACTATGGTCACACCGGAAGAAGATGAACTAGTCTGACGTGCTGCCGAGTAAGATATAAAGTACTGCCCTATAGTGACAACGTCATAAAATGAGTAGTGTCCAAAGAGGTTTCTGTGGGCAATGGAAAAGGTGAGAGATTCAGTTTTGAAGAGAAAAGGGGAAGGGAGGTAATGGATTGAGGTGCTTCTCGGGTTGTATTAATTGCACAGACAACTACAGTATATTGTTAAGTAGAAGTCCATTATGGGAAGAATTTAGATTTATCCTGGAAGCTACAAATGCATTTGTTCAAGTAGAAAAAGATTTGAAAAAGAAAAGTGCCCAAGCAGATGACCAGGAATTTTATATCTTGATATATTAAAAAAGGCTACACTGAGTGCATCATCCTGTAGGGGATAATAATGAGATCGTTATTGTATTCAGAAGTCCCTTTGAATTGGAAAAGTGATAGGATCTCCCTAGTCCACAAAGGAGATGCAAAAGACGTAATGGTAACTATAGACCAGTGGGTTGGACTTCACTGGTGGGAAAGATCATGTAGCCTCTAAATACAGATACATGAAGGGGAAGTCTTACCCGACCAGTGTAGTTATTATTAATACGAAATTATAAAACAGTTGGATGCAAGAAACGACTTTGACATCATTTACCTGGACTTCAGTAAGTACAGTTGGTAGGATAGCCGTCCTCCTCACACCAGGTGGAAAAGACTTGAGTTCCAGTTCCGTCGATAATGGGAGGAATTTTTATTGGCCTTTTCACATCGTATTTGAGTTAGTCGGTCTCAAGAAATTGTTTTTTTTTCTCCTGAAAACTGGGGTTTTTTGTCCAGCAAACAGAAAATCGACTTTACTGGTGGGAAAGATCATGTAACCTCTGATTACAGACCTCAGAACGCATGCAATTTACAGACAATATACACGGAGCAATATGTCCTTAGATGCTCCTAAACCTGTACTACAACAACAAAAATATTCCCATGAAGGGCTATTTAATGTATATAAACTGGAACAAATTGGGATTAGCGTCAAGACCCTTCGTTGGATTGGGGACTGACTAAAAGGCAAGAAACAGAAGGTCATGCATATTTATAGACATGATGGATATGACAGAACAGCAAATGGAGTTCCTAGGGGATCAGTGTTGGGAGCCAATCTGTATCATATCTTCCTTAATGACATTGATGAAGCAGGGAGTGTGGTGAAAGGTGTAAAAGTCTGCTGATGAGTTCATACAAAATTTTGGGGAGTACCAGATGGTGGATTTCATGAAGTTTTCCTTCGGACAGCGTGTTGTAGACTATTTGAATGAGTTGGCTGCCACAGTGGTCGAGGTGAGGAGTCTGTTGATAGAAAATTTGCTCCTTGTTTTGAAGCCCTCCTAGGTTGGTAGAATCGTCGTCCTCCCCACACCGGGTGGAAAAGACATGAGTTCGAGTTCCGTCAATGAAGGGAGGAATTTTTATGGAATTTTTTCACAACGTGGCTGGGTTAGTCGGTCTCAGGCGAGGGTAGCGTGGTTGTTTCTCCCAGAAACTTGGGGTTTTCATCCAGCAAACACGCAATTTACTGACAATATACAAGGAGCAATTGGCCTTAGTCACTGAAGCTCCTTAAGCCCAACAACAACCTTATTTAGAAATAAAAAAGGAGGAAAAAAAAGGTTTATAAATAATCATATCATCTACTTTTAAATTATTTATATTAAATTCAAAAACAGATTGATACTTGATACCATGCATATAATGTAAGCTAAAAATATTGTATACTTAACCTTCTCTGTCAGTATTTCTCCTTTCAAACTAATAACATCACTAGGAGCTGCATTTCTCCTGAAGAATGTGGCTGGATGGCATTCCTTTGCTCATAAAGCATCCCACAATGAAAAACAAATTCTTCGGCGCTTGCATGCATCAGTACTGTGAACTATGACCTTTACGGACAACTGCACATCCGATCGTTATTCCTCGAGAGTATCTCCTTTGAGCATCAGTTCCTAAAAGGTTCGTTATTTATCTAGTAAAATAACCAGGCTTTTCAAATTGCTGACATTTTATTCGGCCTATCAAAGGAAATACAGAATGGAATTGAATGATTGAAACATTCAAAGAGAATAAAATGTTCGACAATTAAAGATTATACAAGGAGAGTTTCTTTTCTTCTTATATACGAGGTGAAAATCTGGTTGGATTTTATTTTATGATATGTGAAGGACTTCTATAATTTCAGGTTTTTTTTCCTGAAACAATTTTGGGACAAGGTTGAAAAATCCCGAAGATTGAGAAGAAATTAATGGATTCATAAAGTTTGTTTCGATTTTAATATCCATTTATTACATGTAGTTTATGTTAATAACTTGCTTTCCATTTAATGGCTCCCCTCGTGGGTAGCACAGTTGGTAGAATCGCTGTCCTCCCCACACTGGGTGGATCAAAGCATGAGTTCAAGTCCCGTTGAGGACGGGAGGAATATTTAATGGGCCTTTTTCACAACGTGGCCGTGTTAGTCGGTCTAGGTGATGGTAGCATGGTATTTTCTCCTGAAAATTCAAATTTCTGGGAGAAACATTATGTTAACCTCGCCTGAGACCGAATAACTAGGCCACATTGTGAAAAAGACCAATAAAAATTCCTCCCGCCATCATTGGTGTGGGGAGGACATCGATACTACCACAGGACAGTAAGTGGCCCTTCAAAGTCTGTATCTACTATGGCCAACTATTACGAATAAGGGAACAAGGATACAATGAAACTCTTATAAGTTGGAGGCAATATAATCACCGTCCTCCACACCCCAGGTGGAAAAGATGCGAGGAATTTTTATGGGTTTTTTTCACAACGTAGGTGAGTTAGTCGGTCTCAGGCGAGGGTAGCATGGTTTTTTCTCCTGGAAATTAGAGTTTTTCATCCAGCAAACAGCAAATCGACCACAGAACACATGCAATTTACAGGCACATTATGTATGCTCAATATGCCCGAAGTCACTGATGTTCCTGAAACCTCACAACAACCAACCAACTTTAAGATTTCCAGGATGTTTTTCGACACACTAGTCTTGTTGGGGCTCTTGCATTTTGAGGAAGACTTTGAAGTTGCAGAGGCACAAGTGAAATTCTTTGAGAAATATTTACGATCGAGGAGGACACTACTGATTTCGAAGGGTTCTCCAAAATGAAAGAACCTCTTTATGGATGACATTTTGAAAAACTGTAGGCAGGGAGGATATCGAATTACTTCAATATACTTAACAAAACTTTCAAGTTAATACTTTTAAACGGTTTCTAGATTGCCAAAAATCCTTCACGCTCTAGAAGAAAACAATTGCCATTCCTGTTTACAAAAAAAAGGAAATATTGAAGATTATGAGAATTATAGAGACATAATTTCTCTAAATATTAACTCGTGCAATATTTCTGTCAGAAGATTGAAAGAGTAGTAAGAGGGAAAGAAAGAAAAAAACTGCCTACGTGTCGATTTGATAACGTACCCCAGAAGTAATAAAAACACACAAGAAATTTTCATCCATTGTACTTTTGATTCAATTGTTATCATCGGTTATAACATCCTGATTAACGATGCCAGTTAGTCATTTGCGCAAGCGTATCAGATATAAGCTGCTTTATTGAGTTCGGTAGAGAACTGCGAAGCAGAACTATGCTTTCCAACATATTCCAGTCATCCTAAATTTGATTCGGATTTGGACAATTGGTCGGCCAGGATACGTGTTGAAAATCTTGGGAATGTTCCTTGGACCATTCAGATTTTTGCAACTGTCCACTTTATTTGCTCGGACTGCGACGAATTCTTGAAAGAATTCTTTGCAGTTCGAGTATAGAAGCATTGCAGGGTGAGTTTGGTCCAATACAACTGAGAGATATTCACTGGAAGAAACGCGACCTTCTAACGCTATGAGCAGATCCAGTCGATACCAATAGAAACATACCCTGTACCATGATACAAGCACCAGTCGCTTCAATGGTGGACACGAGCCTCATCGGACTATATGATCTTTTTCCATTGTTCCACAGTCCAGCCTTGTCGGTACCAATCCAGTCGAATTTTTCGATTTTTTTACAGAACGAGGTGGCTTTCAACTACTAAATCCCAGATTCTTCAACTCTAGACGAATTATTATGTTGTAAATGGGTATCATTTGCTGCCGATTGGATTCTTCAAATCTTCAGCTCCCGTTTCATAGTTCAGTTGGAAATGAGTCTTTTTTTGTCTAACTTGTCTAACTTCTAGCCATTTTCTGCACACCAAAACTTCTATTGTGACGCATAATTCTCTTTAAATTCCTTTTAGAGTTGCATTCTGTCCTGCTAAACGTGCTCCAACAATAACACCTTTTTGAAAATGGGAAAGATCACCTGTCTTCCCCATGACGAGATCCTAAGAAGTCCCCAGAAAGCACCATCATTGGTAGCAGTTGGTACAATCACCTTCCTCCCTACACCGAGTGGAAAAGACTTGAGTTTGACTTCCATCAATGACGCGAGGAAGTTTTATGGGTGTTTTTCACAAGGCCGCTGAGTTAGTCAGTCTCAGAATAGGGTAGCGTGGTTTTTACTCCCGGAAACTCGGGTTTTCATCCACTAAACAAGAAATGGACATCGACAATACAGAAAGCAAGCAATTTATAGACACAATGTACGGTGCAATATGACCTAAGTTGTTGATGCGCCTAAAACTCAACAACAACAACAACAACAACAACAACAACAACAACAACAACAACAACAACAGGAAAGCGTACAGTATTTATCTGATATCAACGAATTTTCACCATACCATTTGACAACTATGTTTACGTATTATTATCTGTTAATGGCAATTACAAAAGGCTTCCCATTTTTTTGGCCAGTCAGTGTATATGTTGTATTAATAAAGAAATTCTATATTAAGAAAATCACTCCAAAAACGCAACATTAAAATAGAATGATATTTTGCATCATAATATCCATTCCAGCATCTGCAACACCAGTAACCTAATAGCTCAACTCCATTAGCAACAGGTTTGGATAGAGATTAGGATTATGAGGTTTGTGTGAAAGTTAATCAGCAAATGCACACCACGGTTGTCCCTTGTGGATTTATTAACTAGAGCTCCCTATTAACGGATTGTTCTGATTATATGACGAACTTTGGTGATTAGAAAACTTTCAGAAGAACCCGGAAATGCAATTTATAGCTTAATATAGGCTGTGGAGTTATTAAATATTTCTTAATTTCCGAATGACGTCTGCTGACGTCAAACCAAACGATAGCTTCCTTTGACGTCATCTAATTGGTTCATTTTCAATTTTATAGTTTTATTTTCTGTTGCTTAGTTGGAAGGACAGATCAAATCAGATTTTACAAGCTAGTAAAAACAATTTAATTATATCTACAACAAAATAGGCTTCTTCTTATCTGGCGAACACAGTGCAAAACAAGTTAATGCTCGTTCAGGCTTTTCAGGCACGTTCGATTTTTCTTTCGTATGTCTCAACGTTCATATACCCGAAGTAATTTATAAAAACACTTATGCAAATTTGTAATCAACGGCGTACGATGTGATTTAATAAATTAAACAACTGTATACCAACAACACTTTCGTAATGCACTTTACTTATTTATTCCCGAATTTTAACAACTGAAAGACACGTATTTAATTTCTGCTATGGTTAATACAATAAGGAGAAAGTAATAATTAAACAAAAAACACAACCTTATAAAACTGAACGACTTTTATACGCTTACCAAGAACATTTCATATTTTCGCACAGTGCAAGGCAACAAACAAATGAGGCGTCACTATGTCGCGCCGTGTCTGTGAATTCTGTGATCAGTTTTCCTGATTGCTGGACGAAAAACCGAGCTTATGGGAGATGAAATCCTCCCTGAGATCGACTCAGTCGCGTTGTGAAAAAGGACCATAAAAGTTCCTCTCTTCGTTGATAATTCGAACTCAAGTCTTTTGAACCTCGTGTAGGGAGGATGGCAGTTATACCAATTGTACTACCCTCGAGGCCTCGAAGAAGGCACAGACTTTACACGTTTAAAGATAAATGAATGGTTGTCCAACCCATTAATCTTCGTGAGTAGCAGAGTGGTTATATAGTCACCATCCTCCCACAAAATACTGGAGCAGATATTTTGCAGAACTGATCTGTGCACAATGTCATCAAAGAGTTCGACTGAGGGCTGGAACCTCTACCGATTAAATACTTGTGGGATGAACTGGAACGCTGGATTTAGGCTGTGGCAGATGGCCTTTATGGAAACCAGCTGTGGCAGCTGTTTTGCATAAGGAATGGAAGAGAATTTCTGTAGACACCTACCGGAAGTTGTTAAAAAGTATGCCTGGAAGAGTTTAGTCTGTCATAGAGGGCAAAACCTCCTTTTGATGTGAGAACATCTTTGGTGGCACCAACTAAATTTTTCGGACTGAAGTAAAACCGATCTGTAACGAAAACGAGAGACGGAAATTACGCAAATGACGTCACTTCCTAAATGACGATAACTCAGTCACTAACGTTTATTCGGTAGAGTAAGTAGTGGGCGGATCATAAAGCGTTACACAGTTCATACTAAGTATTTCGAACCGAAGTAAAACCAATTGGTAACGAAAATTCGAGACGGAAATTATTCAAATTACGTCACTTCCTAAATTACGCTAATGACGCTAACTCAGTCACTAATGTTGATTCGGTAGAGTAAGTAGCGGGCGTGAGCATAAAACGTTACATCGTTCATAACTTCGATTCTAGCTGTTAGATTTTAAAAATTTAAACGGTTTTGATTTTCGTAAAAGATGTTTTCACAAAAAATAAAACATCTTTTGTGCGTACAGGGTACACACGCGTTTTTTTAAAAACCTTATGTGTGTATGTTCAGATACTTTTGGTCATATAATGTATAATCATAGAAATAGTTTGTTACTTATTGAAATAGAAAAGTGCGAAACACAATTTGGGAACGCTTTTCTTAAGTACATATTCTAATATTTTGATACAGCAGTGTATATCCCTACTTATACGATACATACCTACGTCTATCTTTCAATAACATTATTTATTGGTGGGTAAAGGTCAAAGGAAGCGATCTTATTATTCAACTCTTCAAGAATATGCCTTCGCATCCCTTCAAAATGTCAAACCCCACATTGTTATAAACAAAATAACTGAGGGTTGTTGCTTTTGAGGAGCTTCCCTGTCTTTATTTGTGGGTATACGACTAAAAACATCGAAATGTCACCATAAGCAGAATCGAGGTCGGTTCTTGTGACGTAATCAGAAATATAACGCGACTTAAGAGCTTTACAAGTATAAGACGTATTTACCATTTTAGAAGGTCAACAAGTTTGACATTTACGAAGAGTAAGACTTTCAGAAAGAAAGAAAGGTTTCTACCACCTGTACTGAAGAAAAAAAGATTTGTGTCGTTCCCTTCTATAGAGTCAGACAGCAATCATTAAGGCTTTTTAGGCGCTTTAGCATAATGCGCCTATTGTCTTCATTATATCCGTTTGTCCGTCCACATGTAACGTCTCTTCTTCCAGTAGAAGAATTTTCATGAAATTTTAAATTTGAACCTTTTAAAAAAGATTTCGCGCCATCTTAAATTTCATTAAAATTGGACCAATGGAAAAGTGGTAATTATTATTTAATTTTTTGTATCCTCAGTTAATAACTCGACTCCCAGTGCATGGATTTCCATGAAATTTTACCTTAAGTTCTGTTAGAACAATTTGTTGAATCTTCCTAAATTTCATTAAAAGCAGACTAATAGAAATCTAACAATTATTATTTCTTTATCTGTCTGTACGTCCGTCCGCGTGTAATATCTCGACTGTTGATTAATGGATTTACATGAAATTTTAAGTTTGGGACTTTTAGAAAGATTTGTTGATCGTTTCCAAATTTCATTAAAATCAGACCAAAAGAAATGCTGCAATTATTATTTATTTTTTCATACATATCACAAGGTTATCCATATACCGAATATTGAACAGAAAGCCCTAGCTAGATGTTGTTTGTTGTCATACGCTGGTGAGAGGAATGAATGGAAAATGTAGTGGATGCGCAGAAATGAACTTTTCTCGGTTTGCGCATAAAACTTTGATTTTGTTCTTTAATTTAGTTATAAATCATGAATTATTACTATTTTTTAACGAGGTACTTAACTATTTGTTAAGTACCTCAATTAAGTCCCTCCCCTATAAACAGTTCTCCATATGGTCATTGATTAGCACCCCTCAAATTTCTGGGTCCAATATTTTTGGACCCTTTCTAGAAGGTGTGTCTTTCTTCAAATATGTCTTCCAGACCTGAACGCAATGTTCTAAATGCGATTTCACGTAACATAATATTTACTTTCTATGTGGAATAGATTCAAGTAAATCTTGAACTGTCTTAAGAGGAATATTAGACCATTCTTTTTTGGAGGAACGTTTCAAGTTCCTTGAATGATGAAGGTGGAGGAAACCCATCTGCACTGTCCTCTCCAAATATTTTCATAGTGGCTTAATGACGTTTAAGTCTGGTTATTGTGCAAATCATAGAAGAGGCTCAGCCTCAGTTTCATGTTCCTCAAACCAAGATTGGACACATCTGGCTGTGTGTATTGGATCATTATCATCTTGAAACATGGCATCATTTGTGGGAAACAATCTTTGCATAATAAATGAACCCTGGTCACTCCGAATACTAAGGTGATCAATGGTAGCAATTCGTCCGTCTAAGCTGATCATTGTTCCTAAAGAACACCAAGATATTAATGTAAAAACCATTGTTGACCCCCCCACCATGTTTGACGGTTCAGCAGCTCTAGTCACTGATGCCCCTATTCAACGTGCACAAACAATTTGACCTCTTTGGAAAAGCAGGTCCTGTAGAGATAATCATCCCGTGGTTTATAATGTGTTGCTATGGTCCATCATTTGCACAACTTCCAAGACCTGTTCGGTAACCTCGATTGTTAAAATGGAATGTTCGAAGAAACTCGAAGTAGAAGGTATAGGGTCATTTTAAATAAATAAATACATACATCGAATTGGCTTTGCATTTTCAAAACTCCTTGTGTAAGGATGGACTGGTCTCTGATGCAGGTGAAGGTCAAAGTCCTGAACTGTTGTAGTTTCACATGTGTCTTGCACGGTAGCACAGTGGCATCGTCACCATACTTCCCAAACCGGTTGAATTCGAATCCCATCGATGACGTGAGGAATTTTTATGGGTCCTTTTCACAAGGTGACTGAGTTAATGAGTCTCAGGCGAGGATAGCATTGAAAAAAAAAAAGTGGCTGGGCGAAATATCGCCCGAAAACTCGCTCTTTTCGTCCAGAAGAATCACTAAATCGACCACAGAATACATGCAATTTACAAAAACCAAACCAAAGCAAACTATGATATTAGGATAGCCCAGTAATTTCTTACATATTACGTATTTTGTCTGCAAATTGCGTGTGTTCTCTGGTCGATTTGCCCGTTTTGCTGGATGAAAAACCCCAGTTTCTGTGGAAAAATCTTGCTATCTACATCTGAGACCGACTAACTCAGTCACGGAGTGAAAAAAGATCATTAAAGTTCCTCAGTCTTCGACGGGATTCGAACCCGAGCAATTTCCATCCAATGTGGGGAGGACGGTGACGATATCACTGTGCTACTAGACGCTCAGACACACGCAATTTAAAAACAATATATAGTGGGATATGTCCTTATTCGCTAATGGTCCTAAAACCCCTGCAACAATAAAAACCATCAAGAAGACAATGGGCTATACCGCAAGGCCTGGCAGGTTCCTACCTGGTTTCAAGAACATGACAATCAATTCATTCAATTCCAATTGAGTATGTTTGGGACCTCCTGGAAAAGGATATTCGATTCTACGATAATCCATCTGACAATTTACTGGCATTACTGAACACATTTGTGTAATATGGATAGCACTACCACAGGACACTCCTGCAACATCTTGAGGGTCCACACAAGGTTGGCCCCACAAGGTTTGCATAGGTGTTAATGCAAAGCCAATTTAGTACATGTTACTAAAAAATGGATACTTTTCTGGACAAGGGGAGGATTGTCGTTGTTGTTATTGGCTTTTAGGAGCATTGGCAACTAACACCATGTTGCTCCGTTTATGTTGTCTGTAAATTGCGTATGTTCTGAAGTTGATTTTCTGTTTGCTGGACGAAAAACCCGAGTTTCCGGGAGAAAAAACCATGCTACTCTTGCTGGAGATCGGGTAAACTCAGCCACGTTGTGAAAAAGGCCTATAAAAAAATAGAGATTTTCATTTTCTAGTCGTTCAAACCACCTATATCTAGTATGATTCTAATGGAAAATTCCAATGCCAGCAGTCCTATAAGGAAACGATATTTGGGCGGAAAACTCGTAACGTAAATACGATGTAATCAAGGTGAGTGCTTCTGCCTTGATAGAATCGCATTACTGCAGTCTGAAATTTCTATAGCAGTGCGCAACTCTGTAGAACATTGATTAAAAGATGGTGTGTTCCAGGAAGAAATGTGTTTTGCAGAGAATATTGTTTTTAGTTGCAGGCCGGGTGGTACATTTACTTTATATAACCTAGTCAAGGGTATCTCCCGAAGGTTTTATGCTAGAAAAGACTATGAAAGGGTAATTGAATATTCACATGTTGATGTTTTGGAGGAACTCAATTCATATTTGATTAATGAATTCTGTTTGATGAAGTTTCAAAATACATATGGGTGTTTTTCGTCGATGATGTGAGGGATTTTCATGGGCCTTCTTCACAACGTAGCTGAGTTAGTCGGTTTCAGGAGAGGGCAGCATGGTTTTATCCACCCTGAAACTCGGGTTTTCATCCAGCAAATAGAAAATCGACCTCAGAACACAAGCAATTTACACCCATATTACTTGAACAATATTTTACAAAACATAATACAGCGCAGTACGATTTTTAAAAAATAATTTTGAATATTCTTCTCAGTTTATGTAATTTATCCTTTGAATTGTGATATAATATAGTACAAAATACACAAAACTGTAGCAAAGAATTGCTTTATTTTAGAATTGATTTTCAGTATTACAAGGCTTCACACAGCGCTAAACTTTCGATTGAAAATATTTTTACTCACGTGACCAAGCAAGGAGAGAGCGTTCTTGCGAAGAATCGATTTCTGCAACCAAACCAGAGAAAATTATATCAGTTTTATTTATGTGTGACTACCCCTTTGCAACAAGTGAAGTACGATATATATTTTAATTAAATCTTGCTGCAGACGTTAGGTGGCACTAAAGTTGATTAAAATGCTTTAATTTAGATAAATTTTATTTTAGAGAATAAAAATACGCCAAATTACACACCAAAAGTCTGTTTTATTAATCCTTAGTGTAAATGCGATTGGAATATACTGTAAAAATCAAGATTTATTCACTGCAGTGGGTAAACAGCTCCATAACAATGATATTGAAAGTTATTTCCATGGTTCCAGAGAGAGTAATTATTTACAACAGCGCACTCTAGGAAGATGTTCTTTAACATATAATAAATGTTTTTTCTAGATTCCAAAATATATATATATATATATATATATATATTTTATAATAAACCAAAATGTTTTAAATTCATTAAAATAATTTTAAGGATATTAAATATTACAAATCATATTTTTAGAAACATATTTCGAGCAACTATGAGTGAAGACTGTGGAATTTAGAGATTATTTTCCTTACGTGTATATATATATATATATATATATATGAAGGGTAAACTGAAGCAGTTGAACAATAATTTTTAATGCGGTATTCTAGTACCTGGTAGTACCTTTATTGTTAGTTTGAAGGGACAGTTACCAGGGTTACACTTACAGCAATCAACAAGCTGGACTGATCAGCTGTTGCATTGCGTGCAAGATGGAGATTTTGTTGTGTGGTTTTGATCGATGATTTCACTTCGGAGGAATGAGTTCAGCTCTTTGGACATAGCTGCCTAGGACAGAGAGAGAGAGAGAGAGAGAGAGAGAGACGTAAAGGTCAATGTACATTTACGATGGATTTCTATTCTATGGTGAATAGAAACTTTGCTACATATATGATACTATATATTTAAATCTAATATTTAAACAAAATGTAGTGATATTTATTTTCTTTAAAAGAAATCTTGTAAAAACAGTCCTGTAATAAACTGTAAAATGAAACTAGAACATGCAAGTTGTATATTCTACTTCACTCTTGTACATAATGCCAATTATAATCTAATTCTAGAAAGGCGATCGAAGAATGTCTAGTCGTTTAGACACTTGACGTTCTTGGAATGTTTGCTAAAGGAATTTTTTTTGCTTTTTCGGTTGCGTCTGTCCAGCAGAAAGCGATCGATTTGTATGAAGCCCTTCATAGATCTTGTTGCTGTAGGGTTTTAGGCGCATCAGCAACTTAGGTCCTATTGTGCCATGTAATATGTCTGTAAATTGCGTGTGTTCTGTGGTCGATTTTCTGTTTTTTGGACGAAAAACCAGAGTTTCCGGAAGAAAATACCATGCTGTCTTCTCCTGAGACCGAATAACTCAGCCACATTGTGGAAAAGACCCATAAAAATTCCTCGAGTCATCGACGGGACTCGAACTCAGGTCCTTTTCACCCGGTGTGGGTAGGACGGTGATTTTACGAACTATACTCCCCACGAGGGCAAACTTCTCGTGGTTTGAAGCGAAGGAAAGGATCACTCCATTCTTGGGGGCATAAATATGAAAGCGCTTTCCCTCACGTGGGAAGAAGGTTCACTGAAGCATCCCCTTCTAACAGTGACCGAGTTCATTAGCGTTAAAGGTCTATTCAGTGTTGAAGCGTTTGCCTCTACAACTTTCATGGTTTAGAAAACTTTAATTGCAGCAGCACATAACCACATTTCTGTTATTATAAGTCAAGGCACTTGTGGAAGCTGGCAACAGCAATTATGGTCACTTGTACTAAACATTTTGTGCTGCTGAGTTTCCTTCTTTTTTGTGTCGACTTTCCACAATCCTATTCCATTGACGATTTTCATTTTACATGGAAAAAAAGTCAGTCAGATATTTCAAGAGTAATGGAGAAATTCATCAACCGCCAACTCTTAAACTGTCTTTTTTTTATGTAAACCCCAAACACGAGAGGTATTAGAACCTATAGTACTTAGTACCGTGCTTGGTTGGAGGCTGAGAAGACGAAAGAAGATATTTGTTGATATTGGACTAGAAATCTAGAAATCTTCCATCTGAATATGGATTCCACCAGTGCTGATCTATTGACGATATATTGACTTATACTATTCATCTGTAGACATATTAATTGGAAATTTTCGGAGACTCAAGCGGCTCTCGGTATTTCTAAGGATTTCGATCGCTTTTGACATAAAGGTCTTCTAAGTAAAGTTTCTATTTTAAGTTCGATTAACTTAGGTATCTTGTGCAAAAGGCCCATAAAAATTCCTCATCTTATCGACTGGACTCTAACTCAGGTCTTTTCCACCCGGTGTGGGAAGTACTGCAATTCTACCAACTGTGCTACCCACGAGGGCGATACAGATGTATTTAAGGTACTTAGTTAATGCAATTATCTTAACCCTACTAGCTGAACAAACACTTTGCCTTCCCAACAAGCTGCCTTAGTATTGCATTAATTTCAAACAAATAGATACCAAGAGGTTTATCATTTATTTAAAAGATGAGTAATTTCTGTGACTGGCTATTTAATTTTTGGAGGCGAATAAAAAAAAAAAAAACGATGTTGGGGCTACCCAAGATCTATTTTATCTTCCCATGTGTTTTGCTGGACAAGAAATCTGAGTTTTCTCGATAAAGGTGGAGGAGGAGGAGGAGGAGGAGGAGGAGGAGGAGGAGGAGGAGGAGGACCTTACTGTTGACGCCTGAGACTGACTAACTCAGCCACGAAATGAATCAAGCCCATAAAAGTTCCTTGCGTCCTTTACGGATTCAAACACGGGATATATCCACCCACTGTGGGGTGGACGGTGGTTTGAACTACTGTGTGACTTCCACAGACATTTTGGACGAATAATATCAAATAAGGCCTCTGATAGACGGTAGAATTCAGAAAAAAGTTTGTAGAAAGAAAAGAAGTAGACATTAGAACAGAAAATGCTGCTGCGACAGAAGAGACCAAATTTACCAGTTTCATCCTCTTACTTCAGCCCATCCTTAAATAGGAGGTGCTCTCCAATAACAATACAGTCAAACAGCGCTGGAGAAGTTATTCAACGTGAAACCATTCAATAAATGACGTTTGATCTTAAAAATTATAAAATAACTAATGATAAAATATTAAAATTACACACTGACTTACCATTAATATCCGGACACCTGCATATATACGAACACCCTTTATTTATAGGAAAACTAATAACGTATGCTGAAATCTATAGCCACTATGGCAACCTCTAGTCTCCCTGGAACGCTCTCCAACAGTTTTTTTTTTAAATATCCTCAGATATTTTAATTACAGAAGAGCTGATGCGCCACCATCTCATCAGTGCCCAATTAATTCAAAAAAATTGTCTTATATCTCAATACATACCACAGTGCTTCATTATGTATGGTCAAAATTCTCAATTTGTTCTTATACACAGTTGGATTCGTCTTTGTCCCTACCTCACTCAGCCTGTACCTCAATCCATGCCCAGTTATCAACATATAACCGAAAAACCTTAAGCCAGGGCAGCGCCTACATGGTAAGAACCCCAGGAAAATAGGCATAGGTTACCCGGCCCTTATTAGAACAGTCTCATCTTTGTTGTCAAATTCTTATTATTTCCTTTTGAAAGAAATATGACATTGTTACCATCTTGTTCAACAAGATGTCTCGACATCTTATATCACTAGGGTGTTTGGACGCCATCATCTCCAGGAATGGGAACATTTCTTGGCCTTCAAAGTCCTCATACTTGCCAGCATTTGACTTTTTTATGAGCGCATTTAAAAAACATGGTGTACTGTCATTGCCCACACAATACTGAAGAGTTGAAAGAAAGAATTCGTAATTAAATTTCCAAAATTCCTTTCGGGGTGCTAGGCTGCATCATGGGAAACATGAGTAGAAGATCAGAAGGATGTCTGCGCAGAAATGGAGGTCACCTGGAGGATGAAGGGCATACTATATAAGTTTAAGATGGAATATTTGTAATTTGGCAAATACAAATTATTGAGTTTTTAAAATCGCCCTCGTCCTAGTCACACCCTGTACATGAAGAGAGAACTAATAGAAAATGACATTAAATTTTCTGACCTTTAAAGAGGATATTGTAGCTATGCAAATAGATTGCATATTAGTGGATGTGGCTAATGTTACAAATGTGGCTAAGGTCCCAAAAAGAGCACTTAGCTTCAAAGTTAGTGGTTGCAAGCAATTTTTAGGTAATGGTTATTACATTATACATTAAAAAGAACGCATTGCCATTGACAGCGTTTATGGTACAACTAGTACATATATCCATTATCAAATATGCATACAAAAGCTCCGTCCTTCCACATAATAAACTGGCTATCAAAGGCTGTTTCAATGGCTTGTTGCTGTTAGTGATAGAATCATAGCATTTAGTTATAAGGTTTAGACCTTTTATTGTCAAAAATACAAAGTCTGGAATATTCAGAGAGTAATTTTACCTGTCGCGAGTTTATCTAGCCCTGCACTTTGTTATTATTATTATTATTAGTATTCAGGGTGGAGCAACTTAACGAACGGGGACACTCAGGGATCAATGTTAGAACTCTCATTGATCTTTGCATGAATTCCAGTAAGTGTCTGAGGGAGAGTCTAACTCTAGTTTTGACCGTTCTTCCATCGTGATATTTGTTATCTGTTGTATTGTGGTGGGAAGAGACTGCAAAGTCGAACTGCTTTTTCCAACATATCTCAGACATTCCCAATTGGATTCAGATCTTGAGAATTATTTGGCCAGGATCGATGTTGGAGATCTCGGGAATGTTCCTTGAACAATTCGGATACAATATTTGACGGTGGGCAGTTATGCGTTGTCGTCATGAAGGAATCGAAAAAAGAAACACAACCATATCAGGGTAAAGCTGGTCCGATACGACAGAAGGATAATCATTGGAGGTAACATGACTTTCTAATGGTATGAGTGGCCCAGTCCGCACCAACAGTACACCTCCATATCATGATACCACCTCCAGCCGCTTGAGTAGTCCACACGAGACAGCCTGTATGCATGGCTTCATGAGGTTCACACAACACTTTCACCATATCATTGGTGCTAAAGTGTAAATCGAGATTTGTCAGACCACATGATCTTCTTTCCATTGTTCTACAGTCCAGTGTTAGCTCTGGTGGCACCACTCCACTGTAATCTTTAGATTTTGTTAGGAAAGAAATGGAAGATGACTACCAAAGCAACAGTATTTATTTGATACCATGTGACAACTTACAATTGCATAAGTACGTTTAATTATCTGTTGACGCTATTTGCAAGGGTTTCTAATTTTTTGGTCAATGGGTATAACCTAAACTTGCCTTAAATTGTATCATACCCTAGAAAAACACATTGCCAGTGTCTCATATATTCGCGCCCTCCCATAAATAACTTTTTTTTGGTAACTCAATAAGCTTTGTCAACTGTCTGATGATCGTTACAGAATAACCAGGACATGTTGAATCCAACTTCAGCGTTTCAATCAATAGCTAACTGTCTTGTCTCATTCCTTAAGTCATACGAGCAACCCTATAACTGATATCTTTATTCGATGTCCCTCTCCTAAACCTCGATGTTTTTGCTGTCAACGCCGGTGCGATCGTGTCATAAAAGTTCTATAAATAGACCGCTAAAGCATTAGACGATTGGTAATACCGTGGTGCAATTGAAGTAAGATGCTTAACCTACATTCATTAATAGAAACGATTTCCCAGTACAATACTTGTCATAAAATATCAAAAAATATGCATTTTATTACATTCAACTTGGGTATAATTAAACGAATACTTGATATACTTCTTAGAATTCATAGTTAATTTGAAGATAGCTCGTGTATACTATCTTGCCCAAAATAAATGAACACCTGCATGTTTCAAAACAAATTTTAATAGCCGGTAGAAGTGCTTTGATAATTTTTTTTCAAGGGCCAGCCCAGTCGATTGATATCATGTGGCCATATTTTTAAGCACCTATCGACTTCTGTAATGTGTCCTTTTTGGTAATTATTATACAACCCCTATAAATGTCCTTTATACCCGTCCGAAGTTTCTCGCTGTCTCCTTATTTCATCGTTATTCTATGGATCACCGCCCATACCAAATTTTGTCCAGCTTCATCGCAAGCTGCACCAGTTACACCACGTTTTCTACGTGCCCTAATAATTTTGTCGAGCAGTGTATTATCATAACCGACTTATTATAATATCACTGATTGAATGCCAATCTACTTTTAACTTGTTAGATCCATCTCTATAAGCTGTGAGAGGTTCCTATTGCCCTATCTGGTTACGTGCGATAAAAGATTAGTTATGGATTTATTCTTCTCAGTGGATGGAGTTCATGGTCAATTCTTCATCTCAATTTGGAACTGATGTAATCTGACCCCCATTGTATTTCAACACATAAACGTTTACCTGTGTTACTCCCACTTTTGAATACCAATTTCTTGCACGCAAGCCTATAAAACACATTACTTTCTGTCTCTCCTTCGAACGCACTCAATTAATATATAATCAACTGTTTTATTTATTCATCTTTCATCGTGCTTCATCCATAATTAGGTTGGAACGAAGAAGAAATAAATGTGGGAGTCATATTTCGTTTGTTTGCCTACTAGCCCAGGCGAATACATATTTCATACACCTATTAGTCAGCCAATACACGTTCCTACAAGTGATGTTATCTTGCATAGATGATTTTGTATGCTAGGGTTGTTTGCCAATGTTGTTCCCAATGAATCAATCAAAGAAACACAAATATTTTTATATAGATTTATCACAATATCGAGAAATATCGAGAAATTTTTAGGGATTTTTCTGATCAAATGATTCCTTTGTATTCCAAAAGCATCGACTCAAACACCTCATCCGATCGTTATTAAAGGGAAGAAAAGGTATTGCTCTGTGTACCTAAATATCACCATGTCATGGCCCATTGAGCTACGAGATTGGATGAGCAAGGGTGAAAAAAAAAATTTCTAACGAGATGGATGAAATGGAAATCAGAAAGAAACTTGTTGAAATGTTCCTAAACTTTTTATCGATCTCCTAGTCACAGAAGTGAAGATAATGCTTTCATTTTTCTATTTCAAAATTATTTTCACCAGTAATTTGAATGTTTTTGGGGTAAGTTGTTGTAATAGGGTTTTAGGAGCATCGGCAACTAAGGCCATATTGCTTCCTGCATGATGTCTGTAAATTGCACGTGCTCTATTGTCGAGGTTCTGTTTGCTGGAGTTTCAGGGAGAAAAAACTATGCTACCCTTATCTCAGACCGACTAACTCAGCTGCGTTGTGAAAAAGGCTCAAAAATTCTTCCCGTCATCGACAGGACTGTAACTCAGGTCTTTTCCACCCAGTGTAGGGAGGACAGCGATTCTACCAAGTGCGATTCTACCCACGAGGGCTTGGCTTACGCATTCCAGAAAAATGGAGCATTCCTTAGATAGCACTGTTTATTAAAAAACCCGAGATCCTGATTGGTAGATACTAAACTGACAAGCTAATTGACCTATTTAGAGTTAAGTTCCTTTTATTTACCTTGTTTTGTGTATTTTGATTGAAATAGAAATGCGTCAAGTCAATGGATCGTAATAACAAACATTGAGCAAAGAAAGATTCTCTTCAGAAAGTAAATGGATGTGTTTAACCATGTAGGCTGGTGTCACTGCAGGTAAGAAAAAGTAAAGAAAGTACCTCTGGTGTTAATGCACATCTCGAGAGAACCGCGGTGAGAGTCAACACGGATGTCATGGATACGGTAATCGCACACGGTTGCATTAGAAAAGTCGTGATATTAGTGGTGGAGTGGAGGAAGAAATCAAACAGTGGAGCCACTGTGGATAAAAGGAGCTGCTTAAAACGAGGAATAGATGAGAGAAGGAGGACATTTATTTCATCTATCACAATGGACCTATGCCAATATAAACACTAGGTGGATCGGTTTGACATTTATCTCCTTTGGGCTTCCTGTTTCACAATGCGGTCAGGCAGCAGGAGCAAGCAAAAACGACGTTATCCTAGCAATCAATTATCATGGTCCTTTTATATCATAATTATAAAATGTAATACGATCCCACTGGGACTGTCAGACGATATAATGGGATGAAACAGACGACATACGCGGCAGTTAATTAAATGATTTCAACATTATGCAGGTCAGGCGCTGCAGCTGTAACTGAGACAGGCATAGTGTCTCCCGTTTACTGTGTTGCCATGCCAACTCGATGGGTAATGACATTAAAAGCTCGATATTTTTGTTTGTTTTCTTAAAGTTCACTTTAACGTCATGTGTGCCTCATTAATGTACAGTTTCGAAAATTTCTCCAATTAACTAAAACGCAAACTTTAATATTTTTATTATTTCGACATCCTCCTCCTTCTCCTCCTCTCCCCTTTTATAAAATAGGATTTTCCATCCAAACATCTGAGGTTACGCCTGCCAAATTTCATTTTATATTTCTTAAGGAATGCAGTTTAATATGCATTCGTACAACAGATCGATAGTGAGCACCCTCTGTCTGTGATGAAATTTAATAAAACATTTATTTATTTATACGTATATAATAAATGAAAGAAAAATTCAAGAATAAAATTATCAAATATATGTATTATTTACTAAATATTCAGTAATCTGTTAATTATTTAATACTTAAAATTTTCTAGTAATTATTAGTTTATTAGCAACTAACATATTTTACAGTTTTAAGTTTAAAATAAAATTATCGCTTCTAAGCGATTATTTACTGGGAAATATTTTAAAAATTGCATAAATTAATCCTCATATTTTCATGATTTCATTATTAGACTTTGGATAATAATGTTTATATGTATTTCTAAACTTGTATTTATATTTATAAAGGAATGTAATTTAAACATGCAACAGATCGATAGTGAGCGCCCTCTATCTGTGATGAAATTTAATAAATATATTTATGTATTTACACGTATTTTATTTGCAATTAACTTATATTTATTTACAGTTTTAAGTATAAAATAAAATTATCGCTTCTAAGCGATTATTTATTGGGATTTAAAAATTGCATAAATTAATCCTCATATTTTCATGATTTCATTATTAGACTTTGGATAATAATGTTTATATGTATTTCTAAACTTGTATTTATATTTATAAAGGAATGTAATTTAAACATGCAACAGATCGATAGTGAGCGCCCTCTATCTGTGATGAAATTTAATAAATATATTTATGTATTTACACGTATTTTATTTGCAATTAACTTATATTTATTTACAGTTTTAAGTATAAAATAAAATTATCGCTTCTAAGCGATTATTTATTGGGATTTAAAAATTGCATAAATTAATACTCATATTTTCATGATTTCATTATTAGACTTTGGATAATAGTGTTTATATGTATTTCTAAACTTGTGTTTATATTTATAAAGGAATGCAATTTAAATATGCAACAGATCGATAGTGAGCGCCCTCTATCTGTGATGAAATTTAATTAATATATTTATGTATTTTATTTGGAATTAACTTATATTTATTTACAGTTTTAAGTATAAAATAAAATTATCGCTTCCAAGTGATTATTTACTGCAAAATATTTTAAAAATTGCATAAAGAAATACGCATATTTTCATGATTTCATTATTAGAGTTTGGATAATGGTTATTTGAGTATCATGAAATTCTTTAACTCCAAGGATGATTTAGCACAAAAAAATCAAGCGCATTATCTTTATAAATTTTTTCTTTTTTCCCCCAAAAGGCATGTGGCACGTACGTTTTAGGGAAAGCTAGATATTTTGCAATTGGTGGTGTTCAACTGATTTGGAATTCTTACGTGGACTTGTAGGAATATTATTTTCAGAAAATATCTCCACCCACATGCCTTCTGTTGTTTTGCATGCCATTAAAGATGCAGGTCGAAGTTCCCAACCATACAATTATTTGTCAAATCTTTTTGACCATTACTTCAAACTATAACCGAATAAGTACAGAAAAGCCAAATTTTATTATTATTATTGCAATAACAGATTGGATAAAAGAGGAAGGGTTTAACCATGTTAAATTAACAAGATTAAATCTTGATAAACCTTTCTTAACCTTGTTAAATTTTGTTTTTATGTCCTCCGAAATTGAACTCTATGACTTAATTCGTTTTAATCATTAGCACTACAATGTCGCAAGAGATTTTGTTTATTTTTCTCTGAGATCAGATAAAAGCTATTACCTGGACTTTATTTCGTGAAAAAACTGAGAAGGTAAGCCCAAAAACGGTATGTTATCTTCGGAGATTTTAACCTCCCCACTCCTCTATAAATGATAGATGACCTCTTATCACAAATTTCTGATTATTTTAATGCTCTTAACTTGTCCAATATTGTTTATTTCTATCAGAGCCTATCAAATTTTGGACTTATTGCCAAGACATCACGGTGGTCCTTCTTCTTCTTCGTCATATACATTCTTTGCCACATGTCAGGTCCACGACTACTAGAAATGAACGCTAGCTGTTGTTGTTGGGTTTTAGGAGCATCAGTGCCTAAGGCCACATTTCTCTTTGTATGTTGTCTGTAAATTGCGTGTGTTCTGAGGTCGATTTTCTGTTTGCTAGATAAAAAACCAGAGTTTCTTGAAGGGAAAACCATGCTACCCAGCCTGAGAACGACAAACTGGGCCACTTTGTGAAAAAAAGGCCGATAAAAATTCCTTCCGCCTCAACGGGACTCGAACGATCTTTTCCAGCCGGTATGGTTAGGACAGGGATTTTACCATAGCTGCTACCCACGTGGGCAACCCGAAGTCATGAATATTAAAAAGAAGGGTATGTTCCTGTCTAATTGAGACACGGTGTGATCAAAAAGTTCGTAGACTGACTTTGTATATTGAAAGTGTGGAAAGTTGTGATTGAAACTTGTTGCAGCATGTTCGGTGACTCAATCAGAAAAAAAAAAAAAACGAATGAATCGCTCTATTTACAGTCACTCCGAATTACAGAGAGTTCAGCAGAAGATTGTTTTATGTATTTCGACTGATTTTAAAATGAAAGATTTTACTGAGCAGCGATTTTCTTTGCTCGTAGTTGAAAGAACGGGTTGTACTGATATTGAACTGTTTTCAAACTAATGTTCTTGATAAAAGGTTAACCTGCTATTTATTGAATAACTACAGATAGTCTAAAAGCAAATAAAAGTTGACCTATGACCAAACACAAAATTTAAAAATTTCATAGCGTTAATTCAATTCAATGATCCTTAAGCTCACAACAAGAAAAACTTTGCATTCACAACGAGTTTCAGTGGTATTGCACTACTTTCAAATAATATAACACAGGCAGTGGCGTGGCCCAGATAGGTCCTTTCGCACAATGACTCTGGGAAAGCCGTAACAATAATTTCAAAAATAAACATACCAATGAAATTTTTCTATATTTAGGAATAAAGAAAATTACAAATTTTTATCTTTAACCATCAGTTAACGCGGAATCGTTATTTCTAGAGTACTCTCAGAGTACTGGCTTAATATAATCGACTAGCCCTTCGGTAATTTCATTTGTTTCAAATTAGTGCAGTGGACAGAATAGTTTCGTCTTTAAAGAGGGCGTTGTTTAAACTTCAAATATTAGCTCAAAAAGACGTTGCGAACAGAAATAAATGCTTTTATTTCAGTCCTTCTAACCTTTCACTGGCTAAAAGATTTAGAAATCTTTTCCAATTGACATCAACAGATAATTAAACGACGCGCAGTGTGTAAATGTTGGTGGTCACATAGTGTGATGACAAGTTTCTTGGTATTCACATAAATAATATATGATTTACTGGGATTTCTTAATCATTGCATTCATGGGGAACACAGGTGATCTTTCCCATTGTCAGAGCACGTTTAGCAGGAGCCAAAATTGAGAAAACAAAGGAAATCACTGTTAGATCGAATGTAACACCAAGACCATGTGGCTTGGCCTTGGAAGAAAGAGATCATGTGGTCTGATGAGTTTCGATTTACAGCGTTTTACACAAATTGTGAGGTGAAAAGGTAGCGCGAACCTCGTAAAGCCATTCATCCAGACTGGCTCATGTCCATCATTCAAGTGGCTGGAGGTAGTATCATGGTATGGGGTATGTTCTGTTGGTACGAACTGAATTCGCTTATACCGTGAGAAGATCGTATTACCTCCAATTTATATCTTTATGTCATATCGAACCAATTTCACCTCGCAATGCTTCATTTTTGCCCGGATTGCGATATATTCTTTCAAGACGACAACTCAACTATCCACCGTGCAAATATTGTATCTGTATTGTTCGAGGAAATTTTCAACATATACTGGCTACCAGATTCTGCAGATCTGAATTCAATGGAGAATTTCCGGAATAAGTTGGAAAGAGCAGTTCAGTTTCGCAGTTCCCTCCCGACCACAGTACAGCAGCTGGCAAGTATCCTTATGGAAGAATGGTGAAACCTGGAGCTAGATTCTCTCAGACACCTAATGGAATCCCATGACGTGTTTGGTTTGTAATATGCCTGCGAAAGGTGACCCTACTAGATACAGAATAAAGGTTTCTAATTTTTTGTATATACTCACCACTGTCAGAAAGAGATATTGTATGTAGCTTATGAGCATGTGCTCCCACATGCCAATCTATTTGAAACGAGTAATGAGAATTGGAACGTTCCACCTGCTCCAGAAACTCGGGTTTTCGTCTTGCAAAACAAACAAACCGACCCTACAATACTGTAGATTCAGCCCTCGTTGCTAGCACGGTTGGTAGGATCGCTGTCCTCACCATACAGGGTGGAAAACACCTGAGTTGGGATCCCTTCGATGATATGAGTTATCAACGGATAAATGTGTAAAAAATATTAGGTGCTTTGATGGAATTTGCAAATTTAATATTTGTAAATCGTACTGAATACGCACGTCAAGTAACTGATATCTCAAATGAACAATATGCGCATATGCATTTCGATGTAAATTCAAACAAATAGTATATGCAGATCATCTTGACCATTGCGTCATGATGGTCTGTAAAGAGATGTAAATTTACTCTAATGGGACAACGTATTTGTTTTCATTCAGATAGAGATTTCGGGAATATTTTCGAATCACTCTCTTCTGATTTATTTGAGATTGTCGATATAGCCGTTTGTGAGGTCGTGTTTCTTGACATTTAGAGAAGATCTTCACTTTGTTTTGATGCATCGGCTGCTCTCGCCGCCATTGGCTATGTGAAAACAATCGATTCCACGAGAAGATTCGAACGCTTGTCCGTAAATGGGCATGGCCGATACGGACGACTCACGCTATAATCAAAAGGCGACCTACAGGGAATAGAAATACCGGATTCGTCTCTGTTTTTGATTTCGAAATAACTTCTGTGTCTGTTTTATCCCTTTATGTGAGAATGATTGAAACCGAGAGATGCAGCATGAACATTTGAAGACTTCCCTCAGCAATTTCCCTCTATTTCCTTTCCTATCAGAGTGGAATTATATATTTTAGCGGATGAAAACCCTTAACAACAGAGCAATCAGTGTACTCTCTGATTGACTGATATCATTCGATTTTCGATTAATGTTTCTTAGAATGGTCTAAGACAAAATCGATTCATTGGACTAACGTGGGTTGGTTTTACAAAGCTATCCTTAATGCTTGACGAGAGTTTGTGTCTTTATTTCGCTGATTATAAATAAAACGTTCCATGCCAGCTAAAGTAATAAACATGGACCCTATAGATATGATACCATTCTTGCCCTCAAGCAGCTCTCATCTTTGTGTGACAATTTTATAGAAGCAACCGGTCTTTATAGAAGAAAGCAAGAATCTGAATTCATGGTTTTTTAGAGATTAATATCGGAACCCTGCAGTGGTCAGCACAGATTAACGACCTGAATCCAACTGGGTATCTATGATTACTATAATTTGGAATGAAGAATTTGGGCAAGGCCAAGGAGGTGGTGTAGAACTGGAGCACAACGCGATCTTTCTACCAGAAATTAGTAGAAAGTCTTCCACGATTCTCAGTTGGATTCAAGTCTGGAGAATTAGGAGAATATATTTTTATTTTATGACTGCGTCCTTCTCACTCTCTCTCTCTCTCTCTCTCTCTCTCTCTCTCTCTCTCTCTCTCTCTCTCTCTCTCTCTCTCTCTCTCTCTCTTTCTAAAGTACTTACTGTCTACACTGTCTGCTTTAGCATATAAAAGCCATGGTTCTCTGCCTCATAATGAATGTCAGCAGCTGCAGCTTGCGGACAATGTCTGGAGATAGTGCAGGAAGATAAGAATAAAACTACTTTCATGTGCTATAAAACTCAGTGAAATTCTTTGATCATCAACTGGCATTATAATGGATTTGTAAATCGTTTTTTTTTTCCCCATCAAGTTTGACAAAGGAATGAGATATTTTAAGATACGAGCTGTTAAAAGTTTTCTTTACTTTTTGGAAGTTCCTTAAAATATTAAAATTAACCTTGCGAAAAGTTTTTAATTTCGCATGCAAATTTTTGTAAATACGATGTCAGTGAATTGACATTTCAAAAGTCATTAAAGAAAGCTCCCAAAAAGAGATTGTTTATAAATAGTTTATGAAGCATTTGTGCAGTGTATTGCAAATTAAACTAGCTTCAGATTACATAAATCATAAATCTGTATCCATCGTGGCATGGATTCCACTAGATGTCTGAAGGAATCTAATCCAGATTTGACCATCAGGGCATTTGTCAGCTGCAGTATTGTGGTCGATAGAGAACTGCGAAACCAAACTACCTATTCCAACATTTCCCATACATTCTCAGTTTTTCAGAGTTTTTGGGAATGTTCCTAGAATCAGATACAATTTTTGCACTGTGGATAGTTGCGTTGTCATCTCTAAAAAGAATCACTTGCAATTCGGTTAAAAATGAAGCATTGCAGGGTGAAATTGGTCTGATACTACAGAAAGATATTCATTGTAAGCAATACGACCATCTAACGTATATGCGGACCCAGTCCGTACCACCAGAACGTAACCAATACCACCTGCAGTCGCTTGAGGGATAAACATGAGACAGTCTGGATGCGTGACTTCGTGAGGTTTTGGCCACACCCTACAGTTGGTGCAAAGAAAAAACAGTACAAATTGAGACTCGTCAGACGACATGAGCTTTTTCCACTGTTCCCAAGTGCAGCCTTGGTTGGCTGTAGCACTCCAGTGGAATCTTTCAATTTTTTGTAGAAAGAAGTGGCTTTTGTCTGGGCATGCGACTACCAAATTCCAGATTCCTTGACTCCAGCCACACAGTTCGGTTGGAAATTGGGTTTATTTGCCTAAATTGTTTTTTTAGTCATTGGATCTTCTATTGCGACTCATAATTTGCTTTAATTCCTGTGGTCTCTTTCTTGGAGTACCGACTTTCTGCTTCGTTTCTTTCTTTTCCAGATACATTCTCCATTCGTCTTCTACTCATTGTATACTTTTGATTACAATGATTGTTTTCTCAATTGTGGCTCTTGCTGAATATACTTTAACAATAATAACTTTTTGGAAATCAGAGCAATTAGCTGTCTTCCCCATGACCAGATCGACTAAGAAGCACCAGGGATCATATCATGTAACAATTATATTTGCATACAGTATGTTTATTTATCCAGTGAGGTCTATTGCAAAAGTTTTCTAATTTTTGGGCTAGCGAGTGTATGCATGATGTTGCTTTTCGAGTAAACAAGAGACTGAATATCAGAATGGTGCTGATCCTTCAAATTGGCCTGTACCAAAGACCATTCAAAAGAATTGCTTTTTTTATTCCTGTCCACTTTAGCAACTAAACTTGCTGCGCGTTCAAAGTGACTACTATTCTTCTAAGATCCTTTGACATCAGAGAACATCGTCTTAATCATGTTCTCTGTTTGTTCCTCTCGTGGACATTTATCTACTGTCGAAAACAGCATACTTATACCAGTGCCGAAAGTAAACCAGTAAAAATATTTTGTTTTCAATGAAGCTTTTTAAAGAGTAGTTTGGAATTGCAACTTTTTGTAACATTTTAAAACTCAAAGTGAATGAAATGATTCTGTGGGTGGTTTAAATCTATCTAAGACACAAGCAGAGCTCTGAGGGATCTAGGCCAAAGGAATGCAATTTACACTTGTTTCTTAAAACATAAAAAAAGAGCTCTCTTCATATTTTAATATGGAAGATTCTCTTTGATATTGTAATGATATTGTTGGACTACTGTTCATTAAAAGAGAACACAAACTAGAGGAATGAAGGATTTTCATCGACTCTTCGAAATTAAATGCAAAAGCTGTGCTACTCCACAATGAAATCACATATTCATCTACACAAATCCCTTGTTTTGCCCACATGAGAAACACGGGATGGAAGTTTGTTCCAACACTCGATCACCATCTGGCTGAAAGCAATTTACGCACATCAGCCTGCAACGATCGTTCCTAAATTTGAATTTGTGCCCTCGCATGTGTGTAGTCTGTGTAAGAGGAAGAATGTGTTCAGCATTGAGCTTGCTCAATGAATTCAGAGCCTTAACCATCTCAATCAGATTACCTCGCAGGTATCTAATCTCCAGGCGTTGCAAATTGCATAACTGAAGCCTTTCTTAGTGAGAGTTCCCCTTTTTCTCTTCTCATCAATATCATTGCCCTCTGTACCTGTTCCAACAGGTCCACACCCTTCTTAAACTGAGGCACCCATACCTGTATGCAGTACTCAAGATGTGGTGTAAACATTCCCTTATACAGCGGGAGAATCATCTTCTTGTCCCTGCTGACGAATTCCTGTATATCATTGACAAAACCCTTCGTAGCCTGTCTACCCTGCTCCGAGAACTTCATATCCGACTGCGCAATTAACCCCCCCCTAAGGTCTTTTTCATTCTTCACTGCCCTGAGTGTGATATCACCCAACTGGTACATTAATTTCGGATTACTGCTTCCCATATGAGGTATCTTGCGTTTGCCAATAGTAAACTTTAATTGTCATTTCTTAGACCGTTTGCCTAATTTATATAGACCTTCTTGAAGTAGCATTCCCTGATTACTCAGATTAAGTACCCTGCCAACCTTTATCCAGAACAGTAACTTGCCCCTAATGCCGCTCTACTCCAATTTTGTACAGCAGTCTTTTATGTGCAACAGTATAAAAATCTTCTCTGAATTTTAAGTGTATGTTGTTAAATATTATTTTTTGCATCCAATTTGTTTTTGTTACTGTGTGAAAATACCCAATCAGACTGGTTAGACAAAATCCCTCCTTAAGAAATCCATGCAGGGAATTTTGGTATAACTGCATTCCGGTCAAGATGGTCTTGCATTGCTTCTTTAACCAGTGACTCCATTGTTTTCCCTTCAGCAAAGTCAACCTAACAGGTCTGTACTTACTGACATCTCTCTGATCCCTTTTGTGAATTTGTTGGCATATTTGTACATCTCCTGTTCAGGACCCACTGAATCCAAGGATGATCTCATAATCATGGCTAAAGGTTTGCTCACCTCTTTTGTTACCTCTTTTGTTGCCTCCTTTAATATAACTGGATAGACCTCATCCATCCCGGGTGCCTTTGTTACGTTTAGCTTCAACAATTTTTCTTTCACTCTCAGTTATCACAAAATCACTGAGCTCCTCTTCAGAATCTGACTCGCCTATAGTATTATCATTCCTAAGAAATTGCCCGTGTGTAAATTTGAACTACCTATTCAGTTTGTCAGAAACCTAAGCAGGATTATCAACAGTTAATCCATTCATATCTAGTGGACTCAGGTGATTCAACTCCTTCCTTCTACTGTTAATATAAGGTTAGAAGTCTTCGCTATTTCTTTTCATTCTTTTTCAGACTCCTTGTAATCTACCTTTCTTAATCTCTCCTTCGTGACTTGATTGCAGTCAATTTTATATTTACTGCAGGCATCTGTATCAACTGATAATTTATATGCATCACATGAATTGTTTTTCTCTGCCACGAGTCTCATTGGTTCTTCTGATATCCATTTAGGTCAATGCCTTAAATTGTATCTCTTAGTTGGTATAAAATTCCCAATAGCTTCTGCGATTATTTCCCTGTATACTTCCCATTTAGAATTTGCTGTTGGCAACATCTTGAACATAATGCAATATCCTCTGGACTTCGACTTCGTAGAAGAAATTTTATATTACGACAAGACAATGACCTGAACCACAGGTCTAAGCTGTGCAGGGACTTTCTATCAACTAAACAACAGGATGAGGTACAAATTATGATTTAGCCACCCCATTCGCCTGACTTACATCCAGTAGGGCTTTTATGGGATCATCTAGACCGTCAATTCACCGAAGTCTGTCCATCTGTACAAAATTTATGGGAAACCTTGTAGATCTCTCGGAATAATGTCAGTGAAGACACCATTATAAAATTAATCACCAGAATGCCACCCTTGTAAGAAAGTGATAAAATCTCGAGGAGGATATTTTGATGAAAAATCAGTATAGTTGTTAATATTAATCATTTCAATATTTTTTTTCTACGTTGTGATTCCAAACTTTTAGGCGGGGGTGTATGTTACTAAGAGTGAAGTGTGTGTGGTCTTTGATGTAATGAATCAATATTGTATATTAAACCAACGTGTCTTCTTGAAATAACCTATACACCCCGTTTCATTTTTAGCGAAGAAGATAAGAGGAAAAAATAAAGAAATCACTATTGAGAAACCAAATATACAAATCTTAACCCAATCCTATTTTAAGCCTGTTGACGCTTCTGTTTACAAAAATTACCAACTGCGTGGGCTCTTTCATCACTTTCTCTCTCCTCTTTAAACATATTTCGCTATTAAATAGATTCCCTCAAAAAAAAAGATCGTGTTCCAAAGAGTAATCCATAGAAAAAAATGGATAAAGAGATAAAAGGACTCTTTATTTAAAAGTAGAATCTAAATATAGTTGTTTAGCTTGTCTTGATGGTCTTCTATCCTGGAGAAAATCCATGCAGATCGTTTTATCAATGGAGGTCGTTGTGAGTCAAAGGCGGTAGGATTTTCATTAGTTTTCCTCGCTTAGAGAAATTTCAAAACGAACGAGAGAAATGGACAGATGGCGCTGATGTCAACAACTTCTTCATTTGAGCAGATGATGATCCAATTAATGGCAAGTAGTTATTAATGAGGATGAGAGTTTAAAATTATCTTAATCATTAATATTAATTATAACGGTTAATTTTTATTTCATAAAACTACAATAGCAATCTTTCTTAACTACGTTTCGTTGCTATGGAAACAGAACATATCCTCTGCTCGACAAAATTAACAGAACGAAATGTTTTTCATGAATTTTTTATTGTGAACAGTGTCCCAGAAGGGGAATATTTGATATAATAGTCATCCTGGAATGCAAATTCCGAGTATTGAATAGAAATCGATTTACCACCTTACAGAGTCGCACATTATTCAAATTCTTCGTGCCACATCATTTCATCCCTGCTTTTTGGCTTGCTCAGTGGGACAGCAACATCTCCAGTACTGAGGATGGCAAATCACCGTCGTTTAGATGATCCTTTGAGATGAGGGACCGTTGGACTAGTTGAAGCCGGGCAGTCGCAGGAGGAAGTGGCACGTTGTTTTAATGTGTCACTAGTGTCGTCTCGGCACTATGGAAGCAGAGTCAGGAGACGAGAATCATTACAAGAGGAGCTGGCCAAGGTCTCCAGAAGGCTACGTCAACCAGACGAGACCACTGTCTGGATCTAATAGTAAGACAGAACCCCAAGACGTCCCGTGATCAACTGTCTATTGGTGTTGCTGCGACTACAGGTGAAAATATTTCCAACCGGACTGTGTTAAGAAGGCTCAATTCAAGTGAACTTCACGCAAGGAAGCCATGGTCCCATTAATCATCCCGGCAATCACATATGCCTCTGGCGCATGGTACCACAAGGCCTCAACCGCGGTAAATCGCCGACGGCTTGAAATTATACATAGACCGATCTTATTGACCCTCACCCGTGCATGCAAAACAGTGTCGACCCACGCACTGCAAGTGATTACAGGGGCTCTGCCCCTCGACCTCGAGGCTACCCGAACAGGCATGCTGCAGCAGCTTGGACGGGGAAAGGTTACAACATATCTGGACCATACAACAGATCCGACAAGCAATTGGAAAGCCGAGAAGAACAAGCTTCAAATCTACCTCCGATCAATCTGGCAACAGCGCTGGACAGACTCTGATAAGGGAGAAGTCACGCGAAAGTTCCTTCCAAATCTGGAGCAAGTGTACCCTATATTTCCGACATGGTTTTGCCCCGGACTGCATGTCACCTACCTCCTTACAGGACAGGGAGCAATCCGTCACAAGCTTCATCTCCTTGGAATCGCAAACAATCCTGCATGTGCCTGTGGCTCCCCCGAAACCTGGCATCACCAGATGCATGAGTGTGAACTGTATGATGATCTACGTGCCCAGCTGATCACACAAGTGCGCTGCAACCCCAAAGACCAGGAGCACCACCTGCTGGAGGATGGGACAACCTACAAAGCCTTAACTGAATTTGCTCAGAGCCTATACACTAGACGACTAACCCTTCCACTGCCTCCAAATCACGAACAACAAGGACAAATGTAGTACTCCACGCACTCCAAATCTGAAAGCTCCATGATCAAGTGGAAACTTTTATAATTCCATCCATACCAGATTACTGGGGTAGGACCATTAAATATCCCAACTCATCACCAACTATAACCAAACGGAACACGTGTCACAGGAGGAGTATGGGGGGAGAACCTCCCAATTCTACCCCAGTGGATAACGCTGGACATCATGGCAGAACTGAAACTCACCTCAACCATACTCACTTCCTTTTCTCTGCAAATTGACTCACCGACGGGACATGGCTCCCAAGGGCAACCTCCAAACAAGAGAGCAAGCACAGCCTCCGTGCACAATATACGACCAGGACTTGCATTTCGGTTGACAGATCCATTCTCCCAAACAACAATGGAATCCGCCCTAATGGACAATAAATCCTACTCTTCCAAATATCCATGGACGGGACATGGGTCCCCTGAGCGACTACTCAACAAATGCTGCATTAACTGCACTGAATTGACAGACTTATTGAACCTACATCTCCAGCATCAAATGGACCAGGATTTGCTTCTTGAATACTCAGTCTTGACCTACAGACGGAGTATACACCAAAAGCGGCGAGCAGCCCTCTACGCATTATCCTATGGATGCTAAAATCTGATTTAACTGGACGGGTCCCATTTCCAAAGAGCGACCTCCAAATAGGCGACCAAACTTGGCTCACACGGACATCAGAGAAGAGGAGTTAAATCCTACAAGTGGCTCAATCCTACTAGTCTATACCAAATGCCACATGAACAAATCGCAGTCTCTGCATGCACGCCGTATTGGCGACCTGAGCCAGCTCCCTTGCCTGTCTCAACTATTCCACCCCTCCCCGGTGGGTGGGGGAGGTGACGGTTCCACCGTATCCCCCCCCCCACGCGCCACCCACATTCTTACTCTCTGGTGGGGCATGGGCTTGCCCCACTGTAAACTGGAGCTGTCTTCTCTATCGGCTCCATGTCTCTGCCTTTCCCCCCCAGTCTTCAATCTACTCCCCACTCTACCTGCACGCAATGCCCCACACAATCTAAAATCACCTTCGCCCACTACTCTCGGCCTCCCATTCCTAGCGCCTCCCTGCCACGCAAGCGCATAGAGGGTGTGTATATATGTTTGTGTGTGGCATGTATATGTATATATATATATATACACCTGTGTGTGTTTTATATGTATGTATATATATATATATATATTTGTTTATATATATATATATATATATATTTTTTTTTTTTTTTTTTTTTTTTTAAAGGTCCTAGCCACTGAAATCTCAGGAAATTAGGTGGCAGGACCTGCTAGAGTAAATCTTAGTCGACTGGTGTTTCCTGGTCTGCCTCCACGGGGCTAAAGTGGGGCAACGTTGGGCTTCAGTAGGGGTCCAGCGGCTAAATGACCAGATGAACAACGGTACACGACACTACACATGTACAATATCCATACACTTTTGAATCTCTGGCATTTCCAGTAAACTGGCACACCCATCACAATGCAAGCAATGCGGAGATGGGGGAAACCCCTGGTGCCGCTTGACACCAAACACACTTTAATCAAAAATACTGCAGAGCTCGTCGAAACTGGTGTCATGAACGTGCTTGGAGTCCTGACAAATGAGGTACAGTTCTCTTCTGATGAGTCCCATTTAACCTATAAACAGATTCTAGACGTTATTTCATCTGCAAACATCGAAGAATGCAGTATCATCCCTCCAACATCAGTGAAAGGGACAGTTACAGTGTTCTCGTGTGAGTCGGAATAATGATCAACGGACACCCCCTTCATGTTTTTGATAGATGTACCGTAACTGCACAGAGGTACCGAGAATAGATCCTCGAACTCTATGCGCGATTTTTTAAAGGTGCGCTTGGCCCTCATGCACGACAATGCCACTGCACATTGAGCTCAAGTTGTCGAGGAATGCATTGAAATTGAAGATATTCAACAACTGCCGTGGCCAGCATGATCATCAGAATTAAATCCGATAAACAAGTGTGGGACGCCTTTGGACTCGCATTACACACCGACAGCCAACAACCACGCAATCGGTCTACGCTGGTGGAAGAATGGTGTGAGGCCTGTTTAGCCGTTGGAGGGGATCATACGCCTTACTGATGTCATGTGACCATATTTTGAGCATCTTTTATCGACTTCTGTAATGTGACCCTTTTGGTAATTCTTGTGCAACCCCTATAAATGTCCTTTATACCTGCCCGAAGTTTCTTGCTGTCTCTTCATTTCATTGTTATTCTAAAGGACACCACCATACCAAAATTTTCCCCACTTCATCGTATTAGAGTTCAGGAAAAGATGAAAGAAATTATAACCAATTGGTAACATGAAAAATAATAATAATTTATTAAAATAACGTCACTTGAAACGTGCACAAGTGGATCCTTTTTGAAAATGAAAGACAATCCAACTTTCAAATAATCTCGTTAAATAGATGGCTTTAACTTGGTGTAGCATCTCGGTTGAACAACTAAAATTATCTTAATCTCTTAAGAGCATCCCTCGCTAAAGCGATCATAGTTAGTCCTAATTTTGAAAGATCTTTCTAAACTTTCAGCATTAAAAGTGTAATAGTTATTAAGAGACAGCAGGCTGGAACAGATTTCATCACAGTCATCTGACCTTATTCATTTCAGAGGTCACTAATGACGAACGACATTCAAGCAACACTCCAAAGATAAATCCGGCAGCTAAATCCACGTCGAGTTGCAAAGGGATTAATTTTCCATCTGTTGAGACTTTTCAAAGATCACACAGGAATCGAATACGTGAATGGCATAACAGAAGATAAACCAAAAGGAACTTTTAATGACATTAAATGAAATTTAAAAAAAGAGAAAAGTCTTACTCAGCTATAGTCATTGGAGAAAATGCTAGAAACCCTTATTCAATATCTAGTAGGGTGGCATGGATTCCACTATGTATGTGTGAGAGAGAGAGTTTAGCTCCAGATTTGATCACTCTTCCACCAGGATCTTTCTCAGCTGTTTTTTGTGGTCAGCAGAGAACTGCGAAGCGAATTCTCTTTCTCTTGGGAATATTCCTCGACCCATTCAGATACAAGTTTTGTATGGTGGATAGTTGCGTGGTCGTCTTGAAAAAATCTATTGCTGTCCGGGTACAAATGAAGTAGTGCAGGTGAAGTTGGTCCGATGCCACAGCTTATAATGGTATCAACGAACTCAGTCTGTACCAACAGAACATACCCCTGTCGTTTGAATGGTCAAGATATAGTCTGGAAGTATGGCTTCATGAACTTTACTCCACACTTTCATGTTTGGTGCAAAAGATTGTAGATCGAAACTCGTTACACACCCACGATCTTTTACCACTGTTCCAGAGAGTCCCGTCTTGGTTTGATGTTGGCCATACCACTCCAGTCCAATTTTTACTGGAAGAAGTAGTTGTTCGTATAGGCACACGACTACCAAATCCCGGATTCTTCAACTCTCGCCGCACAGTTCATTTGGAAACAGGTCTATCTCTGCTTAAAATTGAATTTTTTTAATCATTTTCTGCACACCTTCTCTTCCAACGCCCAATTCTCTTTAAATTCCCGTGGTGTCGTTCTTGGAGTACAGACTTTCTGCCTCATTTCTTTCTCCTTTTGTCTTCCACTCACTATATACTTTTTGAGATGGTTGCTTTCGACACGCCAGCCATTTCCTTTGTTTTCTGAATTGTGGTTCCTGCTAAAGATGCTTCAACAATAACACCTTTGTGAAAATCGAAAAGATCACCCGTCTTCCCGATTACAAGATCGACTATGAAGCCCAAGAAATAATAGAAATCATATTGACGCCAATTGCAAAAGAGTTCTAATTTTTTGGCCATCGAGTGCAGTTTTCTTTAAATGAAAAGTTTCGATAGAATTTGATTACAGAACCGATTCGAATTAATGCTAATTTTATGATTATTTTGTTCTGTTACAACGCTGTTTCTATAAATACGAATTGTATTGATCCAATTTGGCTTTGTTTTCTTATTAAGAAACAACGTAACTCTGTAACCACGGTAACCAAAGGAAAACAAGCAAAAGTCAACCTTTTTTTGTGGATGTTTGCACAGTCCTATAATATTTATTTTGATTCGTCAGTAAATATGTAGAAATTCTATTTTTACGTCCTTACTCTATCTCTCTCTCTCTCTGTCTTTCGGCAATCATTGCAAGGGTCGTGTTTCTCTTCGCGTGCATTGTCAGTCCTTTTGTGTGTATTTCGCGTGGACGTAAGTTAATGAGGCTTTTTTTTTTTTTTACTTTTCTGCTTACTTACACATGGAGTCGAATGTTGAATGTTCCCATTGGATGAATAATTAATTGTGGTAGATGGAATAGGTGATGGCTTGTCCTTTGTATTGAACACCCCTATTTTATGTTAAGCACAGTATTTAGTGACTTTGGCTAAAATGCTGTTAACTCTTCTTTTATTGAAGGTCGAAAATTGGATTTCCACACCTATATTTATGTTTAGTGACAGCAGCGCTACAAACGGCAGAAAAAAAAAGTTGAAAAAATGAAGTCCATTGCTGACGTCACAGATCCAACGAAAATATTTAGAAATATTATGGAAAAGAAAAAGAATAAATAATATTTTATTTATTCTTTCGCGTAATACTGAATAAGAAATAAAAAAAATTAATATTAAATAAGATTATTATAATAACACCTTATTATGATGATAATAATCATAATAAGACCTTATGAGGCTACTAGTGACGGTCGTGTTCAAAGCCGCTAAGTGGATTTTTCTTATTTATTGATTTGAAATTATTGTTTTTCTAAAACTTTTGATTTAAATTTAGTAGTATAACATTATTTTGTGATTTTTTGATTAATTTGGTGTATTTATTCTTTACTCGGCCTTGTAAAAGTATCGGTAAGGGTTTCCACGTGTTCGTAACTACCGCTACCGTTAGTAACTTTCCCGTCATTGTGATACGATAGTTATATACCGTACTAGATAGCGTTAGTTGAACTTCGTTAGCAGTTAAATTGTACGTTTAAATAAATACATATAACGACTTAGATTACAAACGTAATATAATTAATAACATAACATAATTAATTAATAAATTAATAGAATCATGACTCAGACCAGAGCAGCAAAGCAAAAGGCTCAAGCTAATGGAAGTGCTGTGGCTCAGAGCAGAACTGAGGGGGGCAGTTGTCCTCTGACTCACAGCCTTATAAAATGCACTGTTTGCTTGATGTTTGCAGAGCAATCGGGTACGGGACATGATACTGCCAAGGGGGATGTCTTTGTGTGTGCGCGATGCAAGGAGTGTATCGATATCAGGCAACAACTCGGCGTTCTTGTGGGCCTATATGAGAGCTTGAAGGACAGGGTGGATGCCCTCGAAGAAACTAAATTGAGGGGCCCATCAAGCTCTCAGCTGCCCACATCAACGCCAGAGCTTGCACTTGGGCATCGCGTGACACAGAGACAACCCCTAAGGCAGAATGCGCTGGTCCCGAAGGAACTAGTAGTTGTTGGTGACTCTATTGTCAGGGAAACGGGGAACATGCTTTGTAAGAAAGATAGGTGGAACAGGACCAGGGTATGTCTGCCAGGGGCAAAGGTTGATGACGTTATAGAGCGAATATCATCTTTTAAGGGCACAAAAGGTGATATAGTTGTACACGTTGGCACTAATAATATTAAGAGTAGGAGACCGGCAGAATTACTTAACAAGTACAGGTCACTGTTGAACAAAAGCCGAGAATTAGGGTTGAATTTGAAAGTGTCTGCAATTCTGCCCAGACACGATAGGAGGGAGTATATGATGAGAGCCTTGTCGATCAATTCGGCCCTGGAAAGATTGTGCAAGGCTCAAGGGGTAGAATTTTTTTCAGCCTGGACTGTACTTGTTAACAGGAGAGATTGCTTCTACAGGGATGGGATACACTTAAATAGAAAGGGTGCAAGAATATTTGCTGATGCTATCAAGGCAGTGTTAGGTGGGTCGGAAAACTGCTAGCTTGGAGGGAGACAAAGACCAATAAATTGACAGTAGCCACTGGCAGAGGTGAAAGAGATTCTTGCACTGCTTCTATTAGAATGAGCAGAAGCCTGAAAAACAAGATGCATGGTATTTCAGAGACTGCTGGGAGCCACTGCGGTACAAGTAAACACATGGGTTGTGTTAGGGTAGCTAAGAATAGAAACAGATGCAGGTATACTTGCGTGTACACCAATGCTAGGAGTTTAGTAAATAAATTTGATGAATTTGAGGTATTGCTCAAAACATCAAAGGCAGATATTGTTGGGATATCAGAGACGTGGTGTCACACAGATATAAGGGATGCAGAACTGCAATTTGGGGAGTACAACGTCTACAGAAAGGATAGACAGGATAGGAGGGGGGGAGGGGTTATGCTATTAGTTAAGAAACACTTAAAAACCAAGGAAGTGAAGCCAGTCGACATCGCTGGACAGTGCAGTGTGGAGTCAGTTTGGTGTGACATAAGCATTGGGAGATCAAAATTGAGAGTAGGAGTGTGCTATAGGCCTAATGACTCTGATGAGTATAATAAGGAACTGTACAGGGAAATAGAGTGGGCCAGTAAATCAGAGAGTCTTATAATGGGAGATTTTAATTTCCCAGATATTGACTGGAATTTGGGGGCTGGTTACTCACACACACTAGCAGGGCTTTTGTGGATTTATTGGATGATTGTTTTCTACATCAGCGTGTTCGGGAGGCAACTAGAGGGAGTAATACTCTTGATTTGATTATCAGCAGTGATTCTTCATGCATTAAGAATCTGCAGATAAATGAACCACTAGGTGGCAGTGATCACAGTGTGCTGAAGTGGGATTTACTCAAAGAGGTAACTACCATTAGGGGTAAAGGGAAGGGTTATTGCTTCCGTAAAGGCGACTACGATGGACTGAGACAGTATTTAAATTCTATACATTGGGACCAACTGATGATGTTACCAACAGCAAATTCAAAATGGGAAGCATTCAAAGAACTTATCTTCGAAGCTACTAGGCTTTACATACCAACTAAGAAATATTGTTCAAGGTTTAGGCCTAAATGGATGTCAGATGGACTGATGAGGCATATGGCAGAGAAGAAACATGCATGGGATACATACAAATTAACACATGACACAGAAGCCTATGATAGATACAAGTTGATATGCAACCAAGTTACAAAGGAGGTTAGGCAGGCAAAGGCAGATTATGAGAAATCCTTGGCAAGGGATGCAAAGAAAAACAGCAAAGAGTTATTTACTTATGTAAACTCTAGAAGGAAGGGGATGAATCAGATTGGTCCACTTGATATTGATGGGTCAACTGTTGATGATCCTGCTCAGGTAGCTAACAAACTAAATGAATATTTTGCATCGACATTCACACATGAGGAGTTATTCAGCGAGGGGAATGCCAGAGGTGTATTCAACTCTAGCAGTAAGCTACAGAATCTTGAAATAACTGGAAGTAAAGTGGAGGAGAAACTGTTGAAGATAAACACAAGAAAGGCACCCGGGGTGGATGGGATCTATCCAGTTATATTAAAGGAGGCAGCAAAGGAAGTAAGCAAACCCTTAGCCATAATTATGAAAGCTTCGTTGGACTCAGGGGAGGTACCCATAGACTGGAAATATGCAAATGTGACCCCAATTCACAAAGGAGGATCAAAGGCTGACACAAGTAATTATAGACCTGTGAGCTTAACTTCTGTTCCAGGAAAATTAATGGAGGCACTGGTTAAAGAAGCACTGCAGGATCATTTAGACAAGACTTCAGTTATAGCTCAGACACAGCATGGTTTTGTTAAGGGGAAGTCTTGCCTGACCAACTTGATTGGATACTATGATGCAGTCACAAAAGAACTGGATGCAGGGAATAACTTTGATATTATATACTTGGATCTTAGAAAGGCTTTTGATACTGTTGCACATGGAAGACTGCTACACAAATTGGAGCAGTGTGACATTGGAGGCAAATTGCTGCTATGGATAAAGGGGTGGTTGAGGGGGAGAAGACAGAGAGTGGTAATCAATGGACACTGCTCATCGTGGACTGATGTTATTAGTGGAGTCCCTCAGGGCTCAGTGTTGGGTCCATTATTGTTTTCTGTATTTATAAATGATATTGATGATGGTATATCGGGCTTAATGTCCAAGTTTGCAGACGATACAAAGGTTGGCAGGGTTGTCAAGGACACAACTGACGCTATGCTGCTGCAACAGGATCTGGAAAGGTTGAGCAGATGGGCTGAGAGGTGGCAAATGAAGTTTAACATTGACAAATGTAAAGTACTACACATGGGAAACAGCAACCCCAGAGCAACGTATCAACTCTGTGATACTACACTGACAGTGGTAGAGAATGAAAGGGAGATGGGGGTGGTTGTGCAGGCAGATATGAAGTTCTCTGAGCAGTGCAGACGGGCTGCAAGAGTAGCTCATGGAGTATTGTCAATGATATACAGGAATTTTTCCAGCAGGGATAAGGAGGTGATTATTCCATTGTATAAGGCGATGGTCAGGCCACACCTAGAGTACTGTATACAGGTCTGGAGGCCTCATTTCAAGAAGGATGTAGAGCTGCTGGAACGAGTACAGAGAAGAGCAACAAGATTAGTGAATGGAACAAAGGAGTGCTCTTACGAAGAAAGGCTTAAGTTTTGCAAATTACAGTGTTTGGAGACTAGGCACCAGCGAGGTGATCTGATAGAGGTGTATAAAGCCTTAAATGGTTTGAGCATGCTCAATGCTGATGGGATTCTTCCTCTAGCTCAGAAAAATCACCTGAGAGGGCATAAATTCAAATTGAGGAAAGACAGATGTAGGATAGACGTGCGGAAATTTGCCTTTAGCCAGCGGGTGGTTGGTTGGTGGAACAGACTTCCATCCCTTGTGGTGGAGGTTGATAGCCTAAATAAGTTTAAGGCTCAGCGGGACAGGTATTTTGAACGAACAGAGGGGTGAAGTGGAAGTGGGTTTTTTTTTTTTTTTTTGGCTGATGCTGCATAAGCTTGCTTTCTTGCATCAAATGCCTCTACTAATGCTAATGCTTATTATGATGTCATAATTAGAAATTTATATTATATCGCGCGTAATACTGAATAAGAAAAAAAAATTAAATAAGATTATTTAATTATTTCTTATTAAATAATCTTATTAAATAATCCCTTATTATGATGTCATAATTACAGATTTATATTATATCGCGTGTAATACTGAATAAGAAATAAAAAAATAAATTAGGAATATATTAGATATTCATATTTTACAAGTGATTTATGTGCTGCCATCTAGTGGTGGAAAAGGAAAACTGATTATAAATTTAAAATGTAGATTATTTAATTTTTTTATAGCAAATATGTTTCCTTGGTGAACCTTATATTATTTTGATAAAATTAAGAAGGTTAACGACAGTGGCGTCCTCTGTACATTTTTATTTTGTGTATATTCGTCCAAATATTATTTATTTATATAATTGTTTATTTGATTTTAAATTTTATTAATTAAAGTTATACAAATAATGGAACTATTTAGTAAAAATTATATGAAAGCTCAAGTCTTAATGAAGGTTTTAATTATCACACTTCAAGATGGCCGCCATCATTTGAGGTTTCTTTCCCAAATCTTGGTTTGTCATTAACTGATCCATTATTTTTTCAATTTTTCATCCATCTTCTTATTGATTTTGTATAACTTTAGTTATTAAAATTTAAAAGCGATGGACCTTATTGACCATCCTGCTGCCCGTCCCTATTTCCTTTTTTGGGTGATGGGGGATGGGACAGTGGCAATATTTTACCTCTGCTTCCCTCAACAGCAAATAATAGACACCCAACATTGTCGATAATACAATTTAAAATATGAAAGTTCAATTTCTAGTTTGTATCAATCCATTTAAACTCGTACCACTCTACAACCTTCCTCACGATTCAATTAAAAAAAAAATGGTTTATTGATTCTCTCAGAAGTCAGAGAAAAACCATTTCCCCATTATTGACATACTGGAACCTGCTTCGCTTTATGACCAAAGCAATCTATCTGCCATGGTAACACTGTTCTCTCCTATACACTCAATGTCAAAAGATCGAATATTGTCACATTCTCCTTTTTTTAAGGAGAAAACTTATCATTACTGGCTATTGGTCAATTCCTTTTTCTTATGTATACACATACTTGGGGGGGGGGGGGAGCTAATCCATACTTACCACAGATAAATAAATAGATCTAGTGCCACCAGGTGGAGTTTCAGAAGCTCTAAAACACAAATTCCTGAATCTATTGTGGCAGTAGTAGGGGTTTTTTTTTAGGAGCAACAGCAATTCGGCCATATCACTTCGTGTACATTGTGTGTGTGTGTGTGCTATGAGGTCAATTTTCTGTTTACTGGATGAAAATCTCAAATTTTCAAGACAAAAAGAAGAAAATATGTTACCTTCTCCTGAGAACGACTAACTTGGCCTCGTTCTGAAAAAGACCTATAAAAATCCCTCCGGCTATCGATGGGATTCGTACTCAGGTCTTTTACACCCGGCGTTGGGAGGACGTGCGATCCCACCAACTGTGCTACCTATCACAGCTTAAATTTGTTGAATGTGACCAAAAGTGAGGAGTTATATTAAAAAAGAAGAGGATTAAGATAACAAGCTCATTGACTGCCTTTAATCATTCACTTCACATCCTAATACTCCAGACGAAGTTTAAATTGTTCTCAATATTAATTGAAATCAATAAAAATTGAATTAATGCACAGCACTCAAGATCTGTTAGAATCTGATTTTGAGTTTCTAAAGAATCTTTGCAGAAGAGGAGTCATTTGACGTTGTTTTAAGAACCTTATTACTGTACGGGAATATTTCTGGCGCCACACTGGGTTGATTCAACCCAACCACTAAGGTCTTAAGCCAATAATAGTTATTTTCAATAAGAATCGATACGTATTGGTTATTTGAAGACTTACTACTCAGCTTAACGTCTACATCCAAATCTCTGGCATTTAAGCATGTGAAGTTTTACTTTACTATCTTCTTCCTCTGGTATTTTTTTTTTTTTTTTCATTATCTCGACTACGCCATTACTTTGGACTTGCTCCCTTACTCATGGATTCTAACTTAAGGTCATCTTCTTCAGGAGGAACTTATTTTTATCACCTACCAGTTCTTAATCTTCCAAACCAACCATCTATCTTCTATAGCTAGAATGGAGAGTCTAACTAACATTCTTTCGCAGTAATAATATTGCTCCTTTCATTTCTGGATGGACTGTCCACACAGTTATCATGGATCATCGTTTTACACCTGGAACATTCTACAACTCCACTTAACCATTTAAAGATTTAGTTAAATTTTCTCTCAGGGATATTTCTTGGGATCGCCTTGACCATTCAATAATTCGAAGAGAGGATCTTTGGGACTGCGTTATTGATTTGAACACGTCAATGAACAACAAGAGAGTACGCCTCATGTGGGCACAGCAACACCAGCACTGGACTATCCAGGATTGGAAAACAATTGCTTGATCTGATGAGTCGAAGTTCCTGGTGCATCATGTTGATGGAAGGCTCAGAATTTGGCGAAAAGAACCCGCCTATGGACCCGTCATGTCTGACGACTACTGTGCAAGATGGTGGGGGCAGTTTTATGTTGTGGGGAACGTTTTTTTTTTGGGCACACGTTTGGTCCATTGATGTCCATAGATTCACATCTGAATGCCACATCGTTGCTGACCAAGTGCATCCATTCATGTTACCAGTTTATCCTCAGTCAGATGGTTACTTCCAGCAGTATAATGCGCAAGTGCACAAAGCCTGAATCGCTCTGGAATGGTTCCAGGAACATGACAATGACTTTTCTTTGCTGCCGTGGGCCTGCTCAGTCCACGGATCTCAATCCTATTGAACATCTTTGGGATGAGCTGGAAAGGGCCGTTCGCTGCAGACCTACACCGTCGAATCCTGCCGACCGGGCTAGCCGAGTGGGTAAAGTACCTGCCCGGCAACCCAAAGGTCGCGGGTTCGATTCCCGCCTCGGGCTTGGATCAAAGTACTGCAAAAACCTTGGGAGGTGCAATATGGCCACTGAAGCCGATGCGCCAACAACTACCAAATCAAATCAAATCAAACCGTCGAATCCCAAGGAACTGCGTGACACACTCATGTCTGTATGGTACTCCATTCCTGCACAACGTTTTCAGCATCTTGTTCAATCCATGCCTAGACGAATTCAGGCTGTTTTGAAGGCTAAAGGTGGCTTAACACGCTACTAGGTAGATGTACCTAATAAAGTGGCAGCACAGTATACCCCAGTATAACCCACGGTAGCAAGTGGAGTCCCTCATGGATCAGTATTGGGGACATTTCTGTTCCTCATCTTCCTTAGTGATATTGATGAGGGAGTGTGGAGGAAGTTGTCAAATTTAATAGTTTTCAGGTATGAAGAGTGATTAATGACCAGATCCATTGATACTCACTTGACTATTTGCAGAGATGGGTAATTTGTACTTGAATACTCAACAGTTGTTTGGGAGAACAAAAGTGAGCTGCTCCACCTGGTGATGTTTTCTGTGCAAGAATGAAAAACGTGCCATGAATGATTAATAACGTGGTGTGAGCAATGCAGAAGAATATCTTTTAAGTTATTCATGATTTGCAGTTCTACTCGACACCGGTAGAGCCACAGTGTAGGAATTAAATTGCCACGCCATTGCATATTCTATGAATTTGCAAAAATTATTTATGACAGTATCAGCTGAACGCGTTTATCCACAAAGAAACACAATGATGGCGTGACAGTCTCCTGATAAAATCAAGCACGATGGTGAAATCTTAACTCCCATCGCGTTCTAGTAGCTGTTGGGAAACAACAAGTTTAATTCCACCTGTATCTTTGAGTCTGGTGCAATTCACGAAATTATCTATTTTGAAAAAAGCCGGCCCTGAGACATAAATCGAACTCAGTAGCACGTAGCGATCTGTTGTTGCTAATTGAACTCGATGTTTTCATTGTAACCATTTTTTTTTACCAAAGTAAAAGATTCGTAGATGGTTCATGAGTGTGCACACGTATCCATTTTCAATCGAACTGAAGTTGCAAACGTATACTATCTTGCCAAAAGTGTTCGGTCACCTGCATGTTTCAGAAAAGCTTTTGTGGACACAATATTAAATAAAATGTCTGTCCAATTGTGGTCCATTTTGGGCCTTTTGGTCCATTTCTTCTTCAACACTGTGGACAATTGAAATATTTTTAACCAAATAATCCAAAATTTGTCCTGAGTACTCTCTATTGTCCTATCTGGTAGAACTCGGATAATCCGTTGGTCTATTCGATTGGAATTCTCCTGTTCCGATTGGATGGAGCAAGATGAGATCATCATAAACAGCTTGATCGCAAAGAGGTCATTCGAGTTCCTCATGTGGTTTCAACTGACCAACTTTCTTGGACTGAATAGTCAACAAGAGTCGAAGGACATTGTTCTTATAAGTAGCATCTGTGTATTGCTCCTTTCATGAGACAAACCCCTGAACAGGGGTTAGCCAAGTTTGTCTGGTTTTAGGTGCATCAGCACTTAGGCTATATTGCGATGGATAATATGTTTGCAAATTGCGCAGTACTGTGATCGATCTGCTGCTTGCCAGATGAAAATCCCAAGAGAAAAAAAAAAAAACCATGCTACCCTCAACTGAGACCGATTAACTCGGCCACGTTGTGAAAAAGATCCATAAAATATCCTCTCCTCATTAATGGGATTCGAACTCAGGTCTTTTCCACAGGTGTGGTTTCGTCTAACCATGCAGTCTGGTTGTAGTGTTCACCTGCTCACAGTCGAATGCGCACCTGTCCATCGGCATGATGGAGCTGGAACCTTCATTCATCACACCAGGCAACTCTTTTTCAGTCGTCTAATGTCCAGGAGTGGACTTCCATGCCCACTGCAGGTGGAGGTATCAATAACGGTCAGTCTACATGGGCAGATGAACAGGGTGCCTATTTGCAATAGCATGCGCTGGATGGTATGCTTAGAAGGATTCGTGAGCTGTCTGTTGTCCTGGACAGCACGTGCCAACCACTTTGACTGTTAACCAGTGATGGTATTCTTGGCCTGCCATGATGGGTGGTTGCGTGTCCCTCTTCGATCACCTCCACGAAGGTGTTTAGGGAATGTTCGAAGGCAGCCCTCAAACAGTCGAGGGTGAATTGCCGGCTCTTGCCTTCCTAGCAGGACAAATAATTCCCCATTCAAAATCCGTCAAGTCCTTCCCTTTCTCTGCTGCACGGGCTTCATACTGGCCAACTGGCAGGCTCTACACGTATCGCCACTATATATGCTGTGCCGGTCGATAAAGTTACTTCTGGGTGCTGTGGAATGTGTCCAATCGTGGAGACTGGGGTGGTCATAATGTTCTGGCTCGTGAGTGTGTATTTAACTGCTAAATATATCTACCACATTTCTATATTTTTGTTATTAGAATTCAAAATAACTGTCAGATTTCTATTGATCCATTTTAATGAAATTAGGAAAGGTTCCAGAAATCTTTTTAAAAGAGCCAATATCAATTGGTCTAATTTTATAAATTTGTGGGGGGAGGGGGGGTCGACAAATATCCTAAAAAGATCAGATCAAAATATAAAATTTTACGTAAAATCTATGAATTAGGAGTCGAGTTATTACATGCGAACGGACGGACGGACAAATAAATAATATTTTCCATTTTTCTACTGATCTATTTTGAGTGAAATTGGGGATGGATCCACAAGTTTTTCTATAAGAGCCAAAGGTAAAATTTTCACGTAAAATCCATCCTCTGGGGGTGGAGTAATATTACATGCAGATGGATTGACAGAAAATAATAATTGCCGGTTTCTTTTGATCCTATTTTAATGAAATTCGGGATGGCTTAACAAATCTTTCTAAAAGTGACAACAATAAAATCTGATGAAAATTCATCCACTAGGAGTGGAGTTATTATATGCGGACGGACAGACGAACGGACAGATTGAACAAATGTCTCACTTACGAATTGGATTCGTAATTTAACGAACCCCCATCTGTTGATCCTTCCGTAATATTCGCCAAGAGAATAACGAAGTCGCGGTCGCTCGGACAACGGCACGTGCCATTAAGACAACGCGCATGCTCGGGCAATCGATACGAGCGAAGAGACGGTACCGACTCGTGCTCAGCAGTTGCGTCAGACGCACATGCGGAAAACGTTATGGACGCGAGGAATATTCGGAGCGAATAATCAGCGGGTCCGTAGGCCGAAGTGCTAACGAGCGTGCGTGAACGATGTACGCCAAAGGTAAGTCGATTAAGCGTCCGTCTGCTTCGCCATTTGGAGCGGATGTTTATTACTTGGCGTCGTTTAATGAATAATTTCGGCTTCTGTTGAATTTCTTATTTTATTCTTCGTGAACAAGTATTAGGGAACTTTGCCCCTCTGTCAATTATTAATTATTTTAATTTAAATTGTTTAAATTATTAATTTAAAACTGATTTTTTTTTTTTTTTGAGTGAGTTTGAGAGTGTGTTGAAATAATGTTGATGGCTGTCTTGAGAGTATCCGTTGGAAAGACGTTTCAGAATTTGAACTCGTTATCTGCAGGGGCATCGAGTGCTTGGCCGGGTTCCGATGAAAAGTGAATGATGCCCCTCCCCCCTCCCCCTCTTGTGTTCGTCTGTGTGTGTTTATGTACACGTGTGGATGTGAAGGTTAAGAAACAAGAAATCAATCCTAGATTTCTTGTTTCTTAACCTTCTTTCTCTCCTTTTTTCTATCTCGTTCTGTTTCCTTCCTCTCTCTCTCTCTCTCTCTCTCTCTCTCTCTCTTTCTCTCTCGCTCGGTCTCTTTCTTCCTCTCCCTCTTTAGTCTATCTCTCTCTTTCCTATTATTATCTCCCTGCATTTATTTCTCTTTACCTTTGCGTCCCTGCTTCTCTCTCTTTCTGTTTGTCCATTTCTCTCTCTCTCTGTCTCTGTCTCTTGCTATCTGCATAACTGTCTCTCTGTTTCTCTCTATCTCTATCTTTCTTTCTTTCTCTTTTTATTTTCTGTCTCTCTCTCTCTCTCTCTCTCTCTATCTATTTATATTTATTTATCTGTCTTTCAGTTTCTGCTTTTCTCTCTCTGTGTACCTCTTTCTCTCTCTCTACATTTTTCTATTTCTATTTGTATTTATCCCTGTCTGTCTCTCTCTCTCTCTCTCTGTCACTCTCTCTTTCTTCGTTTCTGTCTTTCTCCGTTTCTCTTTCTGTCTGTCTCTCTTTCTGCTCTCTGTTCTCCTTTTGTTTGCCTATCTCTTTGTCTCTCTTTCTTTCTCTCATTTTCTGTCAGTCGCTTTCTGTCTATTTATCTTCTGTTTTTCTCTCTCTTCTCTCCTTTTGTCTCGCTCTTGTTCTTCCCGCTACCTGTCTCTCTCTTTCTCTTTTTTTCTACCTCTCTAATTTCTGCTTCTCTCTCTCTATCTCTGTTTCTTTCTTTTTGTCTTCTTCTCTCTCTGCCTGTGGAGCTCTTTCGTTCCTCTCCTTCTTTACTCTCTCTCTCTCTCTCTCTTCCTGTCTCTTTCTATCTATTTTTTTCTTTCAGTCTGTTTTTCTCTGTCTGTCTGTCTGTCCCCCTCTGTCTGTTTGTATCTCTCTATCTCTCTTTATTTCTCTCTTTTTCTGTGTTTTTTCTTCTCTTTTTCTCGTCTCTCTTGTGGGGGGGAGGGCGGAAAACAAAAGACTATGATGATATTTTATATATTTAGTTATTTGTTCTGTTCCCTTATAACTATAGACCTCTATTCCTTACACCCCCACGTACACATCTGACTTTACTTCACAGGAGAATTCCAGATCCAAGGGAACTTCTCAATTAATTATAATTCCCTTCGGAAAGGCTGAGTGTTCAGGAATAACAAACTCACAAATAAATAAATAACAAAGTTTATTTACATATGTATATACACCAAAAAGAATTGAATAAAAAAACATGTAATATGCATACAAGGTTAAGTCAAGGATACCTTGCATATATTATTCTTATATTAACAATCAATATGCTTTTCATCATTTTCATCAGCTACACCTGAATTTGTGACAGATGATTTTTTTGGGAACTCTTCTGCACTGGGACTGGCGTTCTTCCTCCACCTTATTAAAACCTATCACAAGAAAAACTCATAGGGAATCTCACTCTAACCCCTTCTCCACTCCACTTTATTAAAACTTATCACAAGGAAAACTCATAGGGCATCTCACATATCTCCTTCTCCACTCCACCTTATTAAAACTCATCAAAGGACAAACTCATAGGGTGCTACCCTCCTTTTTCCGTCCACCTATTAAGACCTTTTTCAAGAAGAAAACTTCCCCAGGGCGCTACCCTTCTCTTTTCCCACCACGTCCAAACACTCAACTGTTAACTGACACATATTTCTCATCACAACAGAACCCTCAACTGTCCATATTACTAACTCATTTTTACTTATCTCGACTGCTGTGTCCTCTGACTATTTCATTTTCTCTATCACCAACAAAACTCAACTTAGAATCCCACTAACCCATTTTCATAAAACCCACATAAACTCAACTGTGGTTTCCTTTCTAACTCATCTTCGCAAAACACTCCCAAATTCTCAACTCTGTGTCCCCTAACTCATTTCCATAAACACACACATAAAACTCAACTTGTAATGTTCCACTCCCCCATATTGCTTTATTATAAGTTTTACTTTAAATAAATCTCCCTCTTCCACACAATATTATATTTTTAAGATTTTACATCTTACACTCTCTCTCTCTCTCTTTTGGGCAATGAGCCAGTTTCAGGATTATTTACGAGCAATCTGACTATTGTTATAATTCCGAAAAGTCCAAAATTCGTGGCAACATGTCTTTCAATTTGAAACATATTCAATTAAAAAAAAAATTAAAGAATGTAATAACAATAAAGTTGAAATGCGTATCATTGGTAATTCCAAAAATTAATTCCGATTTCACCAACTACTTCACCTTAAGTTAACTCTCATCCACTGATTTCTCCATATTTTATAAACATCGAAATAACTCTACCCGCGAGATCATGTATTGCTTGGATAGCCTTGTAATGTGAACAAGGCTATACTGTACTCTCCCTCTGAAGGTTTTGATTCTCTGATCTCTGAAGGACAAAGCCATTTCACCTTGACTTTGTCCTATCTCCAGTTCTCTCAATTGCTCTCCACCTCAATGAATTTTCAATGTTTTGTTGGAATTCTCGCAGTGATCATTGCCTTGAGACCTGCTTCATTTTGATTCTTTTGGAAGTGGTTCACTTTGACTCTTTAAACTGCTCCAATTTGATTCCTTTGGAACTGGTTCTACAGCGTTAACACTGAAAGTCATGTTCCACCGTCCCCTTTCATTTTGACTTTATCCAATCTCCATTCTCCCAACTGCTCTCCACATCAATGAATTTTCAATGTTTTGTTGGAATTTTCGCAGTGATGATTACCTTGAAATTTTATAGTTTCTTGTCATCTGGTTACCCAATTTGTACTTTGTACCATGTCGTCAGTGACTTTCCATCAGAGTGGCTATTGGCAGCTACTACGTATGAGATGTCTACTAGAACAAACGTAAGACGCTGTCTCTAAGCTGCTTTGGTGGCTCATGACCACTCCAAGATCATAACCACTCGAAGAACTAGCGAGAGAACTAAAAGAGTTTTATGAATAATTGGTCTTCGTTTTGTTTCCATCTTAGCTTCCAGCACTGAACTGATGTTTACTTTTAGGTTGGCAGTTCTTATGGTATCTAAAAGGATACCAACAAAGTGTAGAAGTGAAACTTTATGTACCAAATCGAAAGATTCGACTGGAGTTGTGCAGCCAACTCCAAGATTGTACTGTGGAATAGTGCAAAAAGGACTGATGAGTCTCGATTTCGCGTTTATTTTGCACCAATGGTAAGGTGAAAGTGTGGTGTGAACCTCATGAATCCATGATATTCGGATCCAAAATATTCGGATACCCTTCACAGAAGGGTATCCGAATATTTTGGTCATATAGTGTATACCAATAGAGTCTTTTTAGTGCATGCATTAAATATTAATATTTCAAATTTTGCTTTGAAATAAAAATCTCTGTGTTTACCATTTAGCGGATACAACTGACGTTGGAATTGGAATTTGTGGATGGCTGCTGACAGGACTTTCGGCATTAGTCGCCATTGCTACCTTCCCCCTATCGGTGTTCTTCTGTATTAAGGTAAGTACGACCTCCAAGTGAAATTCTTTATCCTAGTTAGTTAAATATTTCTTCATTTCAATGTTTAAACAACCATCTTGAGACGAATACAAAATGGGTTGATGCAGATGTGTTACAATCTTTTAAGCGCGTGTTTGAGCATGGCCATGTCAGAATGATGTATTACTACAAAGAAGTTTATTTGATGTATTCTTGTTTCCATAAGATCCATTTCGAACAAATGAGGTCTGTTCCATGAAGGAGAAATTTGCTTCATTTGCCAAAGAAAACATCAGAAGGTGCGTGCTGACATTTCTAAAGACATATCCCCATGGTGCCAGGGACATAACACTTAGGTTGACAATTGTCATGGTAACGGCACGAACAACAGAATGAACATGATAAATCTTTACTTGTCAGAGAATCTTTGCACCACAGATGTGATCATTTTTCAATAATTGCGTGCTTGAAGGCACGAAGAAATCCAGTCTGATATCGTTTTCAGTGAGGTGCTGTGATGGTACCATGTTTTATACTTTATCTTCCGATAGACAGTTGTAATGGACTATGACCAGAATAAGAAGAAAAAGAGCCATTGTCTTAATTTATTAATTTGAAAATTTCCTAAAATCTGATGACAATAATTGAGTTGAAGCTTTTCAGCAGGATTCCATCTCTGACGTCACCAACAAGTACATTTGTTTTAATGATTTAGTTGCATTGGAATATATTTTGGTAATTTAGCTGATTGGTTTAGACTTAGTCTTAAAGTGCAGCCATAGCAGGAAGAGTTTAAAAATTATGGGGTGGTCGAGAGGAGTGGTCAGGAGCAGTTTAGAGCTTTAGAGCTAACTGACGGTACAGGTAGCGCGGGACGAGGAAGTTTGTGGTCAGGAAGCTATGATTACTGAGGCAGAAATTCTGTTTAGCCTTGGATGTTGAAACAATGAGTGGTGAGTTAGAGAATGCACAAGACGTGACTTCAATTTGACTTTATGCCCCCTCAGGTTCGTAATCTGAGCAAACAGAAGAATCCTATCAGAATTCAGCGTGCTCAAACCATTAAAGGCCTTATACACCTCAACCAGATCACCCAGCAGGGGCCTACTCTCCAGACGCTGTAATTTGCAGACTTAAGTCTTTCTTGGTAAGAGCACCCCTTTGTTCCTCTCACCAGTTTGGTGAGAGGAACGGGGAAGTTCTGTGGTGTTTAATACAATTCAAGGGGATTCTACTGAGACTTTTGGCTGGAAGGTTCGGTAGATGCGATATTGACCAGGATGTTCCCGGATGGCAATCCCACCAACTGAACTGACGGTGCCAATCCAAAGTGCAGAGAAAAACTGGCAGGGGGGGGGGTTAAAGGTTAAAGAACCTTAATTTTGCAAAATGCCCAGGAATAGATTTGATTGAGAACGCATTTTTAGCGAGGTTTTTCAAGTTGATACCTAATATGTTGCTTCTTTTCCAAAGAAGTGCAGCCAGTCGAGATGGCTGGACAGTGCAGTGTCGAGTCAGTTTGGTGTGACATAAGCACTGGAAAATCAAAATTGAGAGTAGGAGTTTGTTATAGGTCTAATGACTCATGAGATTAGGCAGGCAAAGGCAGATTAAGGGTGAAAATGTAACATCTAAACGTTTTCACCTTAAAAGACAGATTAGGCGAAGTTGCTCTCAGAGCTCTGTATTGGATGCTTCTATTTGGAATCTGGTGCTATGCGATAAAGAATAAAATACCTACTGGACTCGTTGGTGTAGTTGATATAAATTATGATATTAAGAGGGAGAGGAAAAGAAGTTTAAATGAGATTGTTATCTTCTGGAAAGCAAGATGGGACACTGTACCTTCTGGTCCAGTGACCAAGGAATTTGTTCCTGTTGTTAGCTTTTTAAGTGACAGAACAGCTCGAAGCTGATTTACACCAAGTTTACAGACATTGTTTTAAATAACCGGTCACGGCTCAATGATCAATTGGGACTTTCGAATACAGATCTTTGCTTTTGTGGTGAGGTTGAAAGTTGGTGGTATATATTATGTATGTGTACAATTGATGATAATATCAGGGAAATCATTACTGAGAATGACTTAGGTCAGGAAGAGAGATTTTTATCGAATAGCAGTGGATTTCAATTATTTCAGGATTTTGCAAAGGGAGTCTTTGAATTGAGGAAACGCGTGTTAAACATTTGAATCAGAATAGTTTGTTGGAAAGATTGTTTAGTGTGTCCAGAATGCTCTAAATGCTCTAAGTCCAATGGTCTGAGGTCCAGTAAGTAAGTGACCACAGTGTTGGAGTTGCGGAAAGTATACATTGACCTGGAAAACGGAGATTCATCGATATCGAAGTGAGTGGATGCATCATGAATGCATCAACTGGCATTTGGATTGGAACTGCGCATCGTTGTCTAGATCATCCCGAGAAATTCGGGAGATCCATTAATTTCCCAGCATGTCTCGATGCACGGACTGATGATCATTCTTTCTCAGTCGAGTACCTCTATGGAAGAAGATTGCAGTAATCTTTCTTCAGTTTTAGTTAAAACAGTCGTTTCTTATATATACGCATACACAAAATTAAAGAATCATAAAATTTTAAAAATATCTCATGGCTACCTGTCCAGATGTCAATGAAATTTTCTGTAGACATCTGTAAAATAACAGTTAATAAAATTCGTCGCAAAAATGGACGCTAATTGAAGTTTCTGAACTTGAGAAAGTACTCAAAATTTACCATGAAACCGTTTGATACGTGAACAGTGGGAATGTCCAAAGTTTGTGCAAGGTGGATCCCAGAAAACTTTCCATTCATAACAAACGTCAGAGAGTGGTGTCGTCAAAAGGAAATTTAAAATTAATTCTCGCTAATCCAGATAGATTTTTATCCCGTGAAGTGAAAGCACAAGGGATCTCCAACCCCCAAAAAGTTTCGAATCCAGCAATCACCTGGAAAAGTGTTAGACCCAATTTTTTGAGACACAAAGCATTGTTGTTAATTGATTACCTTGTACCTAAAACCTCAATAACAGGGTACTATTTTGCCAAAGTTTCACGTTGCAGTTGGGAAAAAAGATGAAGAAAGTTGAGTAATCGAATTCTTCTCCATGACAACGCATCCGTGCACGCACAAAGCTGGGTTGTACAATGCTACCACAGGCTACTCACATTCCTGAATGTGGATTTGAGCAATTAAATCTCATCCATACAGAAGAGATCTGACCTGAAGTGACTAAATTCGTCCAGAACCCTCAAGTCGAACTAGTGGGTAACATGGTTGGTAGGATCGCCGTCCTCCCTACTGGATGGAAAAGACCTGAGTTCGAGTCCGGTCGATGACGTGAGGAATTTTTATGGATCTTTTTCACAATATGGCAGAGTTAGTCGGTCTCAGGCAGCAAGGACAGTATGATCTTTTCTCCCGGAAACTCGGTTTTTTCGTCCAGCAAATAGAAAATCAACTACAGAACACACACAAAATTTACAGACAATTATACACGGAGCAACATGGCCTTAGTCACTGATGCCCCTAAAACCGTTCACCTTCAAGTCTCATTTTCGTAGAACACATGAATTTCTTTGAAGGATTAACTTCTGTGCAGATTAAATGCCATATGTGTATTGAACATCGGGTTGAAAAAATTGAAATATAAAAAAGATAGAATTGTGTACTCCATTTCAGAAGATCTGTGGACAAAGGTACGTTAAATTTTGGACTTCACCTGCTTCATCTTCTTGAGATTAACCACACATATTCCTTTATTTCACCTTATGGTTGCAGGATAGGCCAGGCCACGTTAATCTTGAAGCAGTATGCAAAATCAGCGTCATCTTTGAATATATATTGATCCTGTTCATGGAATTTTTAAAAAATTATAGAAAATATGTTTCAAAATAGGGGTGTTGCTCAAGTTTTGGCTACAAGTGCATGTTCCAGTTGGTATAATCATCATCCTCTCCACACTGGGTAGAAAAGACCTGAGTTCGAGTCATGTCAATGATGCAAGGAAGTCTTATGGACCTTTTTCACAACATGGATTTGGTCCATCTGAGGCGTGGATGGCATGTTTTTTTTTTCTCCCCGAAAACTCGGTTTTTCATCCAGCAAAACTGCAAATTGACCACAGAACATACGCAATTTATAGACATTGAGACATTATATATACGGCTCAATGATATTGGGCTAATTTCGTTGAAAACTGTTTATAAAGTTTATTTTATCCTTTTGCATCATTATGTAGAAGAAAGAAAGAAAGAGAGAGAGATCTTTTTATTTATATTTTTTATGTGCAGGTAGTTCAAGAATATGAAAGAGCAGTTATATTCCGTCTCGGACGTTTACTCCATGGAGGATCCAAAGGACCTGGTGAGTATGCTTATCACTGCATTTCCATCCATCTCTAGGTTTTTATTTCACTGCTTCGTCAATATACACTGAGTGATCACTGAATTATGACCACCTACCTAATACTTCGTAGGTCCTCCTTTTGCCCTCAGTACAGCAGTTATCCGACGTGGCATTGATTCAACAAGATGTTGGGAGCTTTCGGGAGGGATGGCCAACCAAGCTGTGTGTAAAGTGGTCAGCAATGCAGGTATGGAGGTGATTGTTGTATCCAGACGCCTTATATGCCTTTCCGTAGTGTCGCACAAGTGCTCTATGGGATTGATATCGGTGGAGTTTTGAGACCAATCGATATGCTGGAAGTCAAAACATGTTCCTCAAACCATTCCTGCACAACAAGTTCCCGATGGATCTGCGCATTGTCATCTTGGAAGACACCATCGCCATTCGGGAAAAAGCGTAAAAGAACGGAGTGTACACAGTCAGCAAGCAGTTGATGATAGCGGAGACCACTGATACGTTGTTCCACATGCACCAGGGGTCAAAGTTCCTGCCAGTGAAACATGCCCCACACCACACAACCGCCTCCACCGGTCTGCACTTTTGATACCATGCATGATGGATCAAGAGCCTCAGTTTCTTGACGCCAAATCCGTTCACGACCATCCACGGTGTGGAGTAAATGACGTGACTCATCCCACCAGTACACCTTCTTCCAGTCTTCTGACGTCCAACTTGCATGCTCTTTGCACCAGGCGAGTCTTTTACGCCGATGAACTTTGGTTAGCAGAAAATGCCGTAGGGGTTGTCTGCTGGTATAGTCCATACGTGCGAGCGTACGACGCATGGTCATACTAGATATTGTTCCGGGTTGGCCCATTTTTCTATTGGGTAGTCAACTCTTCAACAGTGCTGCGCCTGGTCGCCTGTACGAATATCTCTGCAACAGAGAGACAGGTTGTAATAGATGGGTCATTGATTAACTTTCTAATATCTCTTATGCCAAGAGAGATTGGAAATCTGAGTAACCTCCAATAAAGATGTGTTCTCTCAAATCAAGGTATTGCTGAAGATGAGCATGGAAACAGAAGGCGTTTTCGTGACAAATAAGATAGTACTAAATTTTTGATGGTTGTCTTAACTAAACTTGCTTTTTCCTCCTGGAGAATATCCTAAACAGGAATTTTTATGGGTCTTTTTCACAATGTGTCTGAATTAGTCGGTCTCAGGGGAGGTAGCATGATTTTTTCTCCCGAAAACTCAGGTTTTTTCGTCCAGCAAACAGAAAATCGACCCCAGAACACAATTTATAGACAATAGGCACAGAGCAATATGGCCTTTAGTATTAGTATTAGTATTAGCAACGGCTGCATGGTGCAAGAAAGCCTATGGCTTATGCTGCACCAGCCAAAAAAAAATAAAAAATAAAAAAAAATAAATCCGAACAAAACAATGATAAAAACAAAAAAATAAAAATAAATAACTAAATAATAATAATTAATAAAATAAAAAATAATAAAAAGGAAATTAAACCTATCATCCTATGTGCTTCCCTTACCCGAAAGTACTATCCAGATGACCTTTGAATTTCCCCAAACTCTCGGCCTCTACCACCCATGAAGGCAACTTATTCCAGTAATTTATAACTCGCTGGCTAAAATAGAACTTCCTGCAATCCAATCTAAACATTTCCCCCCGTAACTTGAATTTATGTCCCCTAGTTCTAGCATCATTTATAATCTTGAAAATTTTGTCCTCATTCATTTTACTGATGCCTCTCAGAGCCTTAAACACCTCAATCAAATCTCCTCTAAGGTGTCTAGTTTCCAAACTCTGCAACCCACATATTCGAAGTCTTTCTTCATAAGGACGCCCTTTTGCCGATCTCACCAGGCGAGTTACCCTTCTTTGCACCCTTTCAAGAAGCTCGATGTCTTTCTTTAGGTGCGGTCTCCATACTTGAACACAGTATTCCAAGTGTGGTCTAACATAAGCCTTATATAATGGGATTATCACGTCCCTATCTCTACTTGCAAAAGTTCGATAGATCATTGATAGGACACCATGGGCCTTCCTTGCAACCTGTTTACAATGCTCAGAGAATTTCATGTCTGACCGTATCGTAACACCCCAGTCCCTTTCCTCCAGTACTGGCTTTAGTTGAACTCCACCAAGTGAATAAGTTTTTTTGGGATTACTGTTTCCCAGGTGTAATACCTTACACTTTGTTGGATTACAGCACAGCTGCCATTTTTCTGACCATTCCTGAAGTCTATCTAGGTCTCTCTGAAGAAGCTCAGCTTGACAGTGATCATTAACTACTCTCCCAATTTTAACATCATCTGCAAATTTAGACATCACGCCCTCTATCCCTTCATCAATGTCGTTTATGAAAATTAAAAACAACAGTGGTCCTAATACTGATCCTTGGGGAACCCCACTTCTTACATCAACCCAATCTGAGGAATAGCGATTTATCACAACCCTCTGCCTCCTGCTCTGAAGCCATCCTTCTATCCATCTAAGGATTTTCCCAGTGATTCCAACCTGTTCCAGCTTATAAAGCAACCGCTCATGTGGGACTGAGTCAAAAGCTTTGCTGAAATCTAAATAAACAATGTCGAAATTATTCCCTAAATCCAGCTCATGAGTGACCCTTTCGAAATAGCGAACCAGATTTGTTAAACATGATTTTCCCTTTACGAAACCATGCTGAGTATCCTTGAGAATTTCAATTTGATCCAAATGATCCTGAATTCCACCCTTGATCATTGCCTCCATGATTTTCCCTACTACTGAAGTCAGACTGACAGGTCGATAATTTCCAACTTCACTTTTAGAGCCACCCTTATGTATGGGAGATACATTTGCACTTTTCCAATCCAAGGGAATCTCCCCAGAGTCTAGTGATGCTCGCATAATTAGCCTCAATGGTTCAATGCACTCGCTTGCCGCCTCTCTTAAGATTATAGGGTATATTCCATCAACTCCAGGAGCCTTACTGGTCTGTAGGCTCGAAAGTTTTTTCATTAAATAATCTTGGGAAATTTCAATATCATTAATTACATATTTTTTAACTTCGCTCCCACAATTTCCCTTTGCCACAAAAGGCTTTTCATTTGTAAATATCGATGCAAAATAACTGTTGAGTTCATCTGCAACGGCAGCTGGTGTATTTATTACTATCTCCTTTCCCTTACATAAAGGTCCGATCTGGTTTGTCCTGCTCTTCTTGGCATTTATATATGTGAAGAATTCTTTATCCCCCCTCTTTGCTCTGTTTGTTAGTGATTTCTCATAAACTGCCTTTGCCTGTCGAACCTTTTCTGTGGCTCTATTACACATCACCTTGTAGCTGTTATAGGCTTCAGTACTTTTTATTGTTCTGTAACCTTTCCATGCCACCTTTTTCTGCTCAAGTAATGCGGCAACTTCACTAGTCATCCAACTTGGAACCCTCCTCGTGGAGTATTTTTTTAATGGTATATACGCATTCAAGGCATCTGTGATTAATGTTTTAAAAGCGTACCACAGTTCAATCGTATTCATTCTCTGCGCGATATCTACCCAGTTAATAGAGGCCATGTAGTACCTTAAGGCATCGTAATTTCCTTTTCTGAAATTAAAACCCATTCCTTTGCCTTTTACTTCTGCTTCCTCTCTCGTCATCATCCACCGTAGAACTCCGTGATCACTTCCTGCTACTGGTTCCTCTACTGTCAGCCCTGTTATGTCATCTGATTCATGGGTGATGATGAGGTCTGGGATATTCTTTTCTCTAGTATTTTCCCTGACATGTTGATACAAATAACAGTCATCTAGTTGATTTAAAAATTTTGTTCCCCATGTCGAGTTTCCTTCCCATTTACTCCAATCAATTAGAGGCAGATTGAAATCACCCATAATAAGGCATTGACGCTTACTTGCCCATTCCATTTGCATGTAGAGGCTTTTGTCATAATCTTCACAATCACCTGGTCTGTAGATTACTCCTACTCGCTTTGTAGGAGTAATCTACATTACTAATCTACAGTAATCTATCAGGGCCTTTGTCCCTGATACTCCTAAAACCCAACAACAATTATACCAATGTAGATTTTAGTGCTTTATTATCTTCAAATTGGTAATTTAGGAGGCGGATCCTTCTACCAGTACACATAGGAAGCGGTTAGAGTGGAAACCGGCTACATGAAACAGAAGGCAGGTAATAAGCTGAAAACCTTTCAGAAAAGTTGAAAACCTTTCATCAGCGACTTATAGACAATTTCATGCCATATATTTTCTGAAGATTGCGTGTTCTCTGTTGTCTGTTTGCTGGACGAAAAACCAAGTATTCGGGAGGAAAATCCACGAACCCCATCATATGAGATCGACTAACTCAGCCAATGTGAAAGACCCATAAAAAGTTCTCGTGTCCTTGACGGGATTCGAATCCGGACCTTTTTCACTCGGTGTGGGCAGGATGGTACTGTCATATACTGTATTCAGAAAGGTAAAAATAAATCAAGTGGTGTAAAGAAAATTAGAAGAAATATTCTGGAAAGAATAAAAACTGGGAACTGCAATAAATCGAGCTCGCAACAATTTTTCTTTGTACTAAAAGTTTTCATGAAATTCAAAAAAGATATTTGAAACTCTAATCAGTCTCTAACGCTTCTGGTTATGGCAAATCTGCTATTAGGATTAATCCGGATTGATTAATATCGTAATTCAATATGGTCCTATTGGATTTTCATTGAAAATCAACGTAAGGGCCAAATTCCACTCGAAATATTATTGTTTCTATTTATGGTCGTTGATAATGCGAAGTTTTTGACTACAGACTTTGTCTTCAACAGATTTACAAACCGACGCCTCATGGTCTTATCGCCTTTAAGCTCATTCTAAAACAACTATCCAACAAGCTTTCGGGCTTGGGTCGAATGGTTTGCTTCCAGAAACTGAGGTTTTTCATCACACAAAACTGCTGTATGGATTGGGCTGGAACATGGACCCATTTCCATAGAACCTTTAGAGTTTGGGCACCAAGGAATTGTCCAAGATGTCGGTAATACGACATGACATCGATGGCTTTTGGTACTACACACAAAAACACATCTGAAGCTCAAATGCTCAATGTTCTCCAGGAACATGACTCAATTTAAAATTGTCATTTAAGGTGAATAATATGAATCCAAACCTTTTCTTTTCTAATTTCAGGTATTTTCTTCATCCTGCCTTGTATTGAGAATTATACTAAAGTTGACTTGCGAACTTTGACCTTTGATGTTCCACCTCAGGAGGTAAGTGAAACATTAACACTAGGAAAACATGTAGCGTTCATGCCTGATTTTTAAATGTCACGTGGGTATGTTTATCGTGTTTTAATTTAACAGGTGTTGACCAAAGATTCAGTGACTGTATCGGTGGATGCCGTCGTGTATTATCGAGTTCATAATGCCACAGTGTCCGTCGCTAATGTAGAGAATGCCCATCACAGTACCAGGCTCCTTGCTCAGACTACTTTGCGGAACATGTTGGGGACTCACCATCTGCACGAGATTTTGTCAGATAGAGAGAGCATTTCCGCAAGTATGCAGGTAAGACAGATTCTCCTCGTTCTTTGATGTTATTGGTCTTCTCTGTCCTCAAAATTCACTCATGACTATCTTCTGCAGTTTTATGGTCCTGTGTGCAAGACGATAAAGCTACAGAACCTCACGAAAAGTTTTTAATCACAGAGAAAAATGTGAACTCGGTACGTTGATAGGAAACGCACCAGCGAGGAACGTAATACGAGGGAAACGTAACAAAGAGGAATGTAATATGAGGGCAACGAGAAATTCGTGATGAAATCCATCATCTTTTCATCAAAGTGTTGTGGAAGTTAAAGCCAATAAATTTTTCACGTTGTTGTTTTGAAAGTACATTATCGGTACAAGTGAGTGATACTTTGCTGTGTGGCAAGCATTTGCACGATCATCAGGAGAAAATATCCACCTGATGATCTAAGAAAAATTTGTGTTCACCCAGTAGTTGTGGTAAAATGTATTTTTGCATCTCTCAATACACTTCCGCGGATCAGTTGTGTAGAAGTCCTCTGACTGTCGTTCAACCAAAAATTCGGCAGCAGAAATCATCTCATCATCATCAGCAGGAATGTTTTCCACGAAGAAAGAACTTACGGACAGGAAAGAACAAGAAATCCGTGGATGCAAAGTCAGAGGAATGAGCAGGATGCAGCAATATTTCAAACCCATATTCGTGGTATATGAATTTGCAAACCCATCCTGGTGTGCATCTGAGTATCCAATAGAAATCGAATTACCACCTTACAAAGTCGCAACTTATGCAAATTATTCATGACTATAAAATGAGGGCTTGCGACCACATCACTTTATTGGCGCACTCACATCTCCAGTACTCAGGATGGCAAAATCGTCGTTTAGATGATTCTTTGAAATGGCGAGCCATTGGACGAATTGAAGCCGGCCAGTCGCAGGCGAAGATGGCACGTTGGTTTTATGTGTCACGCAGTGTCGTCTCAGCACTATGGAAGCAGTTTCGGGAGGACAGGAACCATTACAAGAGGAACTGGCCAAGGTCGTCCGAGCGCTACATCAACCAGAACAGATCGCTGTCTGGCTCTAACAGCAAGACGGAACCCTACGATGTCCTGTTATCAACTGTCTCTTGAGGTTGCTGCTGCCACAGGTGAAAACTTTTCCAGCGAACTGTGGTAAGAAGGCTCAATTCAAGTGGACTGTACGCAAGGAGCCCAGCTGTTTGTACCCCATTAACCCCAAACCAAAGCAGAGCTCATAAAAACAGGTACCAGGAACATGTGACTTGAAGCTCTGACAAATGCGGTGCAGTTGTGTTTTCTGATGAGTTCCATTTTAGCCTACAAACAGATTACAGACGTAATTTCATCTGGAGACAACGAAGAATGCGATACTGTCCCTCCAACGTCAGAGAAAGGCACTTACAGTGGAGGCAGTGTTCTCGTGTGGGGAAGAATAATGATCAAAAACTGCACCCCTCTTCAGGTTTTTGATAGGGATACTGTAACTGGGCAGAGGTACCGAGAACCGATCCTCGAACTCTATGTGCCACTTTTTACCGGTGTGGTTGGCCCAAATTTTCTTTTCATTCAGGACAATGCGCACAGAGCTCAAGTGGTGGAGGAATATCTTGAAACTGAAGATATCCAACGACTGCCGTGGCCAGCATGATCTGCAGACTGAAATCTGATTGAACATGTGTTGGACGCCCTTTTCCAAAGCGTATACTAACCATTCTACAAAAATCCTTCTTTGGTAAAAGTCAAGACCTTTTTGGTTCTTGGTTACAATGTAAGAGTTTTGAAAGGGGAATGAATCATTCGTTCATCGTACCTTAGAAGGAAGCAGATTCCTAGAAATGTTTTTCACTGCTTTTATGATTTTGTTATTGGCCATCGAAGGTTGTTTGGTTGCTTGTACGCACATCCTACTTTTATGTTGGTGGAGTAGGACATCGACTTTTGACTTCGAATCAATTTTACTGTACAATACAACCTGTTCCACCTGCTTTTTGGAAGCAGTCGTACAAATTAGACCAAGACATATTATTGGTGCTTTGATCGTGAATATGTATGAACTGAGTCCTCGTTAGCGTTTCCTATCAACAATGACGTCACTGTTACCTTGACAACGCAAATAACAAGTGTCATTAAGGGCACGCCGAGATGGTTGAGCACGCGATCGTATTGAACATTGTATAAAATATCTTTAATGAATTCTGACTTAAAATCTCTTGGTCAACAGTGTAAACGGATTCTTCCCACCTTCTGCTGTGATCTAATACTTTTCTATCTTTCTTAGACACACCTTGACGAGTGCACTGATGACTGGGGTATTAAAGTGGAACGCGTCGAAATGTGAGTTTTTCTGTTGCCACGGCAACAGTTATTTTTTTTTCAAAATATTTATTGTATTGTGATTTTTTACGTTTTATGCTTGTTTTTCCTTCAGACTCACCTGGATTATGGCACCGACAGATGGGGGATCAAAGTGGAACGTGTAGAAATGTGAGTTTCAATAAGCCGTTTCGTTTCTTATAAACCCCCATCAGTTTGCTTGTAATCACTTCTGTCTCAACACCAGCGTGTTTTCTGCACAATTTTCTTTTTGCATCCAGATTCCTTTGATATCTAAAACTAAGGGAAACATCCAACCCCCCTAGCACTTCACGCACATCCTTGTTCCCATTTAAAAAAAAAAAAAAAAAAAAATTAAACCTCAAGTTAACCTTCTAATTAAACAATTAGATCGGTCAAAAATCACGTACCTGTTACTTTGTCGCTGATACTATAGTTACTGTCACAGTTGTATGCGTGAAAAGCATCTGCTACTAAATCACCGTTCACTAATAATGAATATTGTGAGTCACGATAGTTGTTAAAGTGATGGAAATAATCGAATGATTAATGATCGAAATGAATCGATTATATGCAAATTAGTCGATGATAAAGTTGTCGAGTGGTAACGATACTTAATCTGTTGTATTCATAACATCGGATAGTATCCTATAAGTATCGTTTCTTTCTTTCTTTCTTTTTTTTTTTTCTCTCGTGTTTTTATCGATTTCCTAATCACCTAATTTGCAAATAATCGATTATAAAAATGTCATAATCGATTATAATTCTCACTTATGCCCATCGATAATTCATTGTGTACGAGTATGCGCTACCAGTAGGGCCGGCTTTAGTGTAAGGTCGAGTAGGCACTGGTCAAGGGGCGCCAAGGTTTAGGGGGCGCCAACACCACCTCCCTCCTCCCAAAAACAAAGCCCGCAAGAAAAATGCTGTGTATTTCATGTGTTAACATGTTAAAACCAAACAATATTAAATTCTTAATTTGCATAATTGTAATTTATAACTACTAATTTACATAAGATAATTTGCATAATTATATTGCCTAAATGTGAATTTAATCGTTCTAAAAAATGAAAATCTTCACATCGGCGAGAGGGGACGCCATCAGTCAATGCTTAGTGTACCATACACCCTAGAGCCGTCCCTGGCTACCAGAATTATTATTTATAACCTACAGTTAGGGGAGTTCCGAGGGAATGTGGTGCCCGTGTGCAAAATGCAATTTGGCGTCCCCTTTTAAAATTTTCTTCATATGTGTATGTAAGTTTCAGGTGCCCCTTAAACGTTTCAGTGCACCCCTGGCACCATTGGGACGACCCATCCCTGCCTACACTGCTCGGAGATCATTTTTTTCGAAACAAAAAATCAATCGGACACTAGATCCAGTTCAATTTACACAAACTGTAAAGTTATCAGATTTATTTACTAATCTGCGGTTCCTTGTACCAGTTATACGCATGCGTACATGCATAAGTGTAACTGAAAGCTTATAATACGCCTTATAAATCGTATGGGTCACTTTAAGTACTCAACAGTGATTTTGTCACTTATAAAAGTAACTGATTCTTTGGAACTGTCACAATTGTCACCGATAAAAGTATAAATCACCATTCACTACAGCACAAAGGGGGTAGGAGGGAGGAAGTAAAAAAGGGTCGGGCAACAACACGCGAAAGCAAAAACTTGTTTCTCAGCTCTTTGAACCACGCTCTTCCCGCTGCCTTAATACGGCAACGTGACCTTTGACCTTTCCGCTATTTCGAGCGATTACGAAGCCGTAAGCACGTGAACTGCGAGTGCCACTTGGGATCAAGGCGACACAAATAATAAGCCCAAGTAGGGGTCACCCCTCTTCACATCCCTTAGACGCACTCTGTTGATGCTAAAGTTGTCTTCCTGTTATCCCTAAGGGTGAGAAGCGACACCTAGCGAGGATTTTTCAGTATTTTTAATTTTATTTATTTTGGTGACGTCATCACTTCACTATCTTCTGTTTAAGTACTGTACACCCAAGGCTAGATGAAGATGTTTATGTCCAAAAGATTACATCCTTTTATCTCGTTATCATCGTCTGGAGGTTAGGGCAAAACTAATCGATATTTACAAGAGGCTCTTGTCAGCAGCTGACTGAGGTAATCGATTCGTGGTTCTTTCTTCTAAAGAAAATTAGATCGTGCACTGAAGGAAAAATTCTCTCTTTACACATTCTGGAGCGATTTTGAAGTTTGTATTAAGCAAGACTGTGCAGGTATTGTGTTTAAAAGGGCCGGCTTTTATGAATACATTGCCTTAAAGCCAGCAGCACTCAACTGTTCGGGAAATAACAATGCAGACTTCTTTATCGACTTAGGTGGCCATGGAGTTGATATAAAAGATTGCCACCACTTTTATCTTCTCTAATATTGGGCATCGCTTAGTGAGAGGCTATGGTTGCTATGCAACCGTCAAGCAACAATTGCTTATTCAAGATGGATTGCCTTTAATTACAACTATTGTTTGTTTATCGCTGCTGAAATTGACACATGTAACATAGCAACAGGCTTAATGAGTTGCAAGGTGCAAGTATGGTTGAACTTTGATGGTATTTATGCTACAATCTTGGTGATGTTGACGCAAGCAAGTAGTTGAAGTAATCACTTAATTGGTGTAGAATTCAATAGCGTCTATTGAGAGAGAGAGAGAGAGAGAGAGAGAGAGAGAGAGAGAGAGAGAGAGTGTGTAGCGACACCTGGTGACGCTGATTTGATTTACGTTTTATTTATCTTTCAAATTAATTATTATTTTTTTTTTTTAACAGCAAGGACGTTCGTTTACCAGTTCAACTGCAACGTGCAATGGCTGCTGAGGCTGAAGCTGCTCGCGAAGCTAGAGCTAAGGTATGATATTTTAAAGTATTTGGTGTTTTAAAGTGGAACTTCGATAATCCGAAATGTCGATTATCCGAATCTAATCAAAGAACTGCAGATAGCGCCACCCACATGCGACTGTGCATGTATTGTTTCATTTATACAGTTAAGAACGTCGATTATTCGAATGAGGTTGTTGTTGGTGTTGGGTTTAACGACATAATTTATTTTGAGACTTTGATGCCTCCTTCGATTGGGCTTCCTAGATCAGCGACCCTGGTGTGGCACATCCAATGCACCCCTATTTGCACAGCCCTGATCCGAATGAACCACTAAGATGAACCACTACTAAAAACTTCCTCACGTGTGAATGTCAGGAAGTTTTTAGTAGAAGAAGAAAGATGTAAGGAAATTTTTCCTTACACTGGTAAGGCCTCCGTAGCCGAGTGGTCAGGAGTGGGAGTGCAATAGCACAAGCTCTGAGTACAGCGGAGTTGAAGCCCCTGACTACTAAATATGGTCGATTTGCCAACCCGCATTGGACCAGAGTGGTAGATTATGATCCTTTCTCTCAACATGACTTGTTGAGGAGGCGTCCATTCTGCAGTGGATTGATAATGGCTGCAAACTTATTATGGAAATTAATGGGAAGGTCCTTTATGAAAAGTATGTGAATAGGCTCACAGAGGATTCGGTTCTTGGCTCTAACTGTTTCTAATGACGTTTATATAGGTGTTTCAAGTTCAATGTCCACTTGGTGATAATCGCAAGATGGGCAGGATAGTTAATGACATTAATGTGAATATTCTATTTCGACAAGACTTCGATAAATCATCTGGATGGACTAAGAAATCGAAGGTGCGGTTTTATATTGGAACAAAGCAAGGTCTTGCATCTAAATAACTGCAATCTGGAGTAATGTACCACTCAGGTACCGCCAAATTCAGGTTTGTAGATAATGAAAAGAACCTTGAGAATCTGATTGAACATGAAATGATTTCATTCTATTTCAAGTGTTTGTTGATGGTCCGAATTCCATTTGCATCAAAGCCAACAAGGGACGAATGTGGTTTATAGTAATAAATTCAACATTGCGAGCTGATCAACTAAATTTACATTTCAGTAATTTTAAGGAAAAAAAAAATTCTCCAGGTAATTCGGATAATCGAAAAATTAATTACGAATTAACGAATAATCCAGTGGAAACTTTTGAACATTTTAAAATTACCATAATAACTGATATTGAAATTGGCAATTTTCAGCGGTTTCTATGACAACCAAGTCACGCGAATTAAAAGTAGATTTCGTGGTATTCTCGTGCTAGCAAGGCACGAGATTAGAATTAATGTCAATTTCAATTATGATTGTTTAAAATTTTTTGATTGTTTAGAATTAATGTCAATTTCAATTACGATTGTTTAAAATTTTTGGCAGACGTTTTCGTTTTAATTTGGTTAAATTTTTTGGCAGACGATTTAACTTTTAATCTGGATTCACCAATGCGTTTTAAATTTTATTTCCAGGTGATTGCTGCAGAAGGTGAACAGAAATCATCCCGAGCCCTAAAGGAAGCAGCCGATGTCATTTCCCAATCTCCTGCCGCTTTGCAGTTACGTTATCTGCAGACTTTGAACACCATTTCAGCAGAAAAGAATTCCACCATCATTTTCCCCTTGCCCATTGATTTCCTTAGTCAGTTCCTGTCGACAAGATACGCACCGGCTGATTAAAGAAAGCATTCGGCTGAATACCGCTAGGGGGCATCCCTCTCAGGAGAGGTGGTCTTTGCTGGTATCAACAACAGATGGATGCAGTTGGAAATATGGGCACATTTGCACTTAAACATATGAGAACTTAATCCATTGCAAAAAAAAAAAAAAAAACCAGGGGGATTCCAAGCTTGCACAAGGCGCTTGATGGCTATTTATCTTAACTCTACCGTGCACCCAAAGATGGCGTATAAGTCGCTGGAAAATAGTTGATACCTCATAATCCGTGAATGTTTATAAAGTAACAACATCGTTTAATGTAGTAACAGTTTTGGAAAAGGATCGTTGGTTAGGTTTAGAATCGAACTCAGGAAATCAGCCATTTTTAACTCGTTACCAATCGACTCTGCTGATTTTAACTGAGCCTAGTTTAAATGGTTCCATTTATAACGTTTGTATTCCCGACCTTTGTCTTTCATACTGTCTAAATTCTTGTCCAAATTTCCATAGGTCGGAGAATCCTTTCGAATCTTATGACCTGCTGATGTTTGCCAACATAATTGCTCAATATCTTCTCTCTCTCTCTCTCTTCTGTCTCTCAATCTCTTCAACAGCCATTTAACCCTTGATGTAAGGGTCAACATCCATCCACGGTAATTCACAATTGTATGTTTCAGACGTAGATTCAGAGTCAATTCCACCCGCACTGTCGTCAAGTGTTTAAATACATCATTGTTACTCTTGAGCGCTTTTGGTTACATGATCTGGTGTGGTATACATGGACAGTTTCTTTGTCTGCACTTGCTGCCCAATTGTGTTAACAGCGCCCACGCGCGGTGCTTCATGGAATTTCTCATTGACGCTTAGTGGCAAAGAGGCTATTTTCCACATGCCCATTCCTAAAAGACATCTTGGCACAAGGAAAATATTTTCCAACGATTAACTCAAAAATTTTCAAATGTAGAGGGCGTTGTTTATTTATCAAGAACGTTTTGAATTTCTGGCATTTTCTGCCAATTTAGAAACTGTTTTTATTATGTAAACATCGCCAAGATAATATTTTAAACAGAAATTTGGAAATATGGTTATATAATAGGAATGTCACTACGCCATCTCTTGACAAAAAATGGAACTAGCCACATTCTACTGAATTTTAAATACTAATAAAATGCAATAGCAAAATAATAACAAAAAGAAAAAAATATATTTGTTTTTACAGTGTTCTTTGTGTCTAGTTTATCTTGAAGAATGGTATGTTAGGAATTTACCTTCACGCGTTTTTGTTCTATGAGCGAATTTTTGTTTTTCATCCAGGATATCATTTTTTATGACGCCGTTCAACAACGGAAAGTTGGTGAATAGATACCAGAGCCATCTATGATCAAATTGCTAAACTAATACCATTTTTTTTTTTTTTTTGTTAGCTAAATAAACTTTGCATTTTCATTTAAGAAGAAACCAATTCTTGCTGAATGTTTTTAATACATTTTATTAGAATATACAATTAAATTTCAGGTATTTGTCCATTTAAAAAAAGTAATCGCTTGTTGTGGGGTAAAAAAAAAAAAAAAAAAAAACACGAAAAAGGAGAGCTTTTGTAATCTATCTCTCAGGTTGCGATGTTATTGATACGAGTTACCCTCTTAATGCACTAGAAATAAAGAAATTCTCAAAAGTGAAAAGTGATGCTATTTATTGGTAATACGGTGTACCAACCAGACGGCCGTTTTGATGGTTATTATCATCTCGTCGGTGGTGGAGAGCCATCTATAAGTGCTTGGTCCTTTTTAGTGATTTTTTTCTATAAGCAAACTTTTTAAATGGACAAATTACCTCATTTTATTGTATATTTAGCTTTAGCAGGAGACGACTTAAACAGAAATGTTTTTTGATGGCCATCGATGAGATGGCAATAGCCCAAAAAACGGCCGTCTGCATTTGGTGGCACCGCATTACTAATAAATACCATTACACTTCACTTTAGAGAAGTGCTGTTTATTTTTAGTGCAAGTCAAGGGCAACTCGTAACGATGACATAGCAACCTGAGTAATCTAACCCACCCGCTTTTTATTTTAAGACACAAAGTCCCCTTCAATTTAAACGTGCGAAAAACTTTTAAGAGTTCATATTTACTTGTATTATAATTCATCACACCTTTGCCATCGATTGGATTGGTTCACAAAAAATTAAATACGTATAAAACACGCGGTTCCTTTTCCGAATTAGAACCAGGTTATTGATTTGCATAAATTGAATGTACAGTCAGAATTCGGATATTAATGTTTTAAAAATATTTCAGTATTCTTTGAATCATCCAATCGTTTCCAGAGTTAGAGACACGACGTATTCAGCTTTGCAACATCCATCTGCAGATTTTATATTTGAAACTGTGACGTGGTGTACTTGCTATCTTTTTGCTAAATGGTTGGTATCCCAATATTCCAATTACGACTATGGTCACCCTTTGTATTGTCTGTTATCAACTGTATTGACTGAGTCACGAATTAGTTTAGATCACAACCGAATACCAGGTGTCGCTTTGGTCAGCTTTTCTTGGGATGAAAATTGTGTAAATTTTTGCTAGCTGTGAATGGTGAGACACCGCTATGTTCAAAGGTCAAAGAAGGAAGTTTGACTCTAATTTTGGACTCTTTTTGGTAATTTTCAATTCATTTTTATACTCACCATAATTATACTTTGATAATTAGTCACTTTGTATATATTTTAAAGAATGTCCACGATGTATAAATCAGATATTTGTTTCAACCAACTAACAGTGAACATCCTGTTTGAAGACACCTGGATGCCCACTGCCGGTTTTGTATACAATTCTCGTGTCTAGTGCTGTATACAGTTGAACAAAATATGATGCATTCTTTGTGCTAGTAAAAAGAATGTTAATTTTTCTGTGGACATTCTATATTGCTTATTATCTTGTGTATGTATACAAGGGCAATTGTCCCTGCTAAATAAATCAACCAATGAATTTATATTTGGATTGTAGTTTGATTCCTAAAGCTGTGCATTTATATTGTATCACTGTTGACTGCCTGGTGAAATAAATATCATTCCAATTGAAGTGTTTTTGCCTTTTCTTATTTCATACATTTATCCAGGTAAACTGATTTTGACCAGAGGGATTATACCATTTGAATGATGCTATGACAACAGAACAATAAACTAACACACCTTCATCTCTGTCTAAGAGCAAGGTACAGAGCACAAACACAAAGAAGACTATGCTCCTTAAATCATAAAACACGCAACCCTCAGTGATCAAAAATTAGAAACATTTTATTCAGTATCTAGCAGGGCCACCTTTTGCCTGAATTACAGCCCATACACATCATGGCGTGGAATCTACTAGGTGTCTGAGGAATTTGAATTCCAGATTTGACCATTCTTCCATCAGGATATGTCAGCTGCTGTATAGTGATCGGTAGAAAACTGCAAAGCTGAACTGTCTTTTACAATGTATCCCAGACATTCTTAATTGGATTCAAATCTGGACAATTAAGCTCCCACGGTAGATGTTGGAAATCTGAGGAATGTTCCTCAAACCATTCAGATATAAATTTTGCACGGACATACCCTTGATACGAGAGTCTGGATGCTGTGGCTTCATTAGGTTCACACCACAATTTCCCCCTTCATTGGTTAGAAAAAAGTGTAAATTGAGACTAGTCAAACCACATGATCTACAAAACACCAGAAGGGAGTTTCTCCCATCAATCAACTATCCGCTGGCTGAAAGCAAATTTTTGCATTATCTATCCTGCAACCATCCTTCCTTAATTTGAATTTATGCTCCCCTCATGTGTATGGTCTAAACAATAGGAAGGATGCCATCAGCATTAAGCTTACTCAATCCTTTTAAAGCCTTAAGCACTTCCCTCAGATCTCTTAGCAGGTGCCTAGTCTCAAGATGCTGCAATTTGCAGGAATCCAGCCTTTTCTGCTAAAAGAACCCTTTTGTCCCCCTCACTAATCTCCTTTCTCTTTCCTATACCAATTACAACAGATGCACATCCTCTGTAATGACACCTCCTGACCTGTTATTTGAAAAACCACAAGAATTCTGCCAACATTGATGACCGCAATATTTATAAAATTAATATTAAAAGAGGTCTTCCTCAGGGACCTCATTCAAGTCCCATATTTTTAACATTTTTAATGTGGTTCAGAGATCTATTATCAAACTTTATGCTGATGATATTAGTTGATATTCAGTAGGGAAAGATTTAAATAGAATGATTTCAGATTTACAATTTGACCTTATTATTCAAATACAGAAAGGGGATTCACCTCATTATTTCTTTCATCAGAATGATTTTAATTCGTGTTCGTGTCAACAGAATTCGTTTCTCAGTATCTAGGACTATGGATTAATCATTCTCTAAACTCAAATACACGTATTAATTACTCTATAAATAAAATTTTCTTTAAAATCAACTTTTAAAATTTGTACGTCAAGCGATAAAAATAATTTTAATTAAAAAATATCAAACAAAACTGTAATGTATGGTGGCGCCATCCCACGACTACCAAACTAATTAAATATATAAATCGAATATTTTCAATGAAATTATTATTATTTTTTTTTTCTTTTATGAATCTTAAGATTTATTTTAATGAATTTTTCCTGGTCCTAGAACATTCTACATAATTTTGAATGCTTATAAAATTTGCTTTTATATATTGTTTACTTTAAAAGCAATAATTACAACTCTTTCCTTTTAATAATTTACTTTAACGTCTGTCAGTCGATAGCTGCGCCCTCTTATGGTACAAATTAAATTTTAAAATCTCAAATTCTTTTTTTATTTATATGACGCCATTTTTTGTTCAAGCTTTCAAGACATATGTCCCTTTAGTTAGTAATAAGATGAAGAAGAATCGTTTTAATGAGGATTTATGTGATGTAATTTCTTCAGGAGAGAGAAAGTAAATTTGTAATTCATTTATTCGATTGTGGTCCAGTGCTGATCAAAAAATAATCCATTCGGATGCTATACAATTAGTTAAATGCATTATTTAAATATTTCCATCTTCTTAGAAGGAAGGGTTCATTGTTCAAAATGAGGTATGGAATGTTCATTTGCTCCAAAATTAATCGAAATGGATCCTAATGGATCATTTTAATCGTTTTAGGATCCATAAATGGATCATTTATGGATCCTAAAACGATTTAAATCACAACTGAGATTCCTACAATAAGGTTAGATGCAGATGACTTTCCTTTGTCACTTTCTGTCTTTTTATTCTTTGGAGTTAAATCCAGTATCTGTAAGGAAAAAAATATATAATAAAAGAAACCATTTATGGAACAATTAAATGCCATCCATTTTTAAAACTTAAATAAACAAAAGAGCCTTCAAGCTTTATGGACACTATGTTAGGTTCGCCTACCCTTTTCATGAAATTTGATCGGTAACGGGGATGCTGTATGTGCAGGTCGGTTTGCTTGCTGGAGGGCTTTAGGTTCATAAACAACTTAGGCCATATTGAGGTGTATATAATATGTCTGTAAATTGCGTGTGTTCTTTGGTCGATTTTCTGTTTGCAGGACCAAAAATACAAATTTCGGGGAGTAAAATCCATTCTATTTTCGCCTGAGACCGATTAACTCAGCCACGTTGTGAAAAAGACGCCCATAAAACTTCCATGCTTCGTTGATGGGATTCGAACTCACGTCTTTTCCACCCTGTGTGAGGAGGACGATGATTAATTTTCTGATACGCTTAAAATCGTACAACAACTAATCAATGCTCGAGTATGAGTATCTCGGACACTACAATCCTACTGGGATTATCACGTACGATTGTGAATCTGGTGTATCGAGATTGGTCGGATAAGTAAATAATATCCAGCGAATGCTGACGCTTTGGTTAGATACTTTTCATTGATGTAGAGTAGTATAGGGAAATAGAAAGGCTACAATCATTAGAACCAACACTAGACAGTGGAGGATTGAAAAAAGATTGTCTGGTCAAATAAGACAATGAACTGGCAGGATGAGTCCATGAGTCTATGGACTCATCCTACCAAGTGTCAACGGTGCAGCCTGGAAGTGTCGTTTCCTGTGCAATGATGTGAGAATACCCACTGGGCAGCTTGATACCAACGGAGCAAAATTTAGAAGCCACAGAGTATCTGAAAATGTTTCCGACAAAGCCGCAGTGTATCCATCAACATGGACGAGGATCTATATGTCGCAAGTTTGACATCTAGTTGAGTCCAACCACAACGAATCGAGGCTATTTGTTCTGAAGTCTAATGGGTCACCTAATTGCTAATAAGATGTGTCTCGAACAATAAGGCCACTCAATGTAATATCTCATGTAACCTCTTGGTTGGTAAAGAACATGCTGTGATCAGAATTTTGACATTACAGCGGGTAAAACCCTTCCAGATTCAGAGAAGAATGTTAATACAATAACATTAATGTTAATACAATATGGAGAAAATGTATGAGCCAAATAAAGGTATACTAAAGAGGGAACGTTTAGAAATAGCAGAAATATGGTTGAAGAAGACCGTCTAGCCCGTCAAAAACTTCAACAGCAATAAAACTTACACTTACAAAATCCATCATCTTGTTGCAATTATTTGTACTCTTTCCAAGATGATAACAAATTTATCAACTGCCAACTTGTACTCTATCTCGAATCGTTCCATCAGATCAATAATTGACGGTATGGGTTCGGTCTGTGTCGATCCAATGTAATATGATGGATTAAGTTACCTAACTTTGGACAAATTCAATGGAAAACTTTGCTGAAACTAAAGCTCTTCATATTTCCAAGGCTTTGGATTGTGTGGCATAAAGGTTTACTAAACAAACTTCCATTTTATAAATGACCACCTGCTTTTGCAATTGGGTAACCACTTTCATTCAATTGCAAAAGTAACTTCTCTACTAATGTTCATGTTTCCCAAAGTTCAGTTCTTTCTCCCACTCTTTTCTTCTTGTATATCAATGACCCTCTTCCACTGGATGGAAATTGTAAACATAGTTTTTTTGATGATAGCACATCCGCCTTCCAGTGTGACAAAACTTGCCTTGCACAACAGCTTCAACTTCATAAATCCTTATAAAACTCAGAAGTTTAATTCTCACTTATATCTCTCAAATAGATTATTTTGCCCTATACTTATCTTTGGCAATACTGACTGGTTGAGTAGAATGCACTCATGGACATACCATTCACGAACAAATCAATGAATTATGTCCTGGAACATTTCAAAAAGGAATGAAAGTACAAGAAATAAATTCAAGCAACAAACTAAAAAAAATCTCAGGATATTGAGGCAGTAAACCCTACCCATCATTGAAATTGTTCCACTTATAGAAAATCTTATATATGTTTTATGTTTTTGATGTTGACGTTAAAAAAATTATAACAACTGACCACCAATTATGGTAATGTCTGTTGAAATGAATTCTGGACTAATCGCTGATTTGCATATTTCATGGTTAAACATAATTTCTATGTTTGAAGTTATGTTTGAAATTATAGCTCCAGTTTATTGATAGCCTCATAATTCAACTGAAAGGTTAAATACACTCTTTGGTTGGCTCGCTCAAAATTACTGGGTATATACCATCAACTCCTGGAACCTTACTTGCCTTAAGGTAGAACGTTTTCATAATAAACAGTCATCGTTATTTCGAAATCAATAATTTCATATGTGGTTCTGCCTCACTTACACAACCTTTCCTCATCATGAAGGGTCTTTTGTCAATAAAGACCGATGCGAAGTAACTACATTACTCGACAAAATTAACAGAACACGTTGAAATCGTGCAGCTTGAGATGAAGCTGGACAAATTTAGTACGATGGTGTACCATGGAACAACAATGACATGAGGAGACAGCGAGAAACTTCGGACAGGTATAAGGGATTGGCCAAAAAGGCCACATTACAGAAGTCGATACAAGATGCTCGAATATGGTTACATGACATCACTATGGCGTTGGATCTCCTTCAACGGCTAAACAGGCCTAACAGAAGTGAACCATGCTCGATATAAGAGTGTCTATAAGGTTCTGTGGCAACGAATGCCATTCTTCCACCAGCGCAGACCTTAGCTCACCAATTGACCAAAGCTGTACCACATATGTTCGATTGGATTGAAGTCTAGTGATCGTGCTGGCCACAGCAGTCGTTGGATGTCTTCAGTTCAAGATGTTCCTCCACCACTTGAGCTCTATGTGCAGTGGCGTTGTCGTGCATGAAAAGAAAATCTGGGCAAACCGCACCACTAAAAAAGTCGCGCATATGGTTCGAGGATATGTTCTCGGTACCTCTGCGCAGTTATAGTACCCTTATCAAGAACATGAATCTTAATGGTCTGTATGAATTCATGGCTTCTGTGGTGACTGCTTTAAAGGTATTCCATGATTCTAATGTTCTCACTCTCCCTCTGCAATCAGCCCAATTAATAGATGCCATATAGTAGCGCCTTAAACCACCAACGTCCCCTCTTCTGAAGTTAAAATCCGTGCCATACCTTTAACTGCTGCAACATCTTTCTTCATCTTGACAATGGTCTTGGAGCAGCAGTGTGTAGCACACGCTTATTGATTAGACCGGGGTTCCAGCCCGTGACCACCAAATACGGAAGATGCAGAAAGGTCAGGGAATGACCACCGCGTATCCCCGGAGTAATATGGCCTTAGTTGCTAATGCTCCTAAAAACCAAAACAACAACAACAATGGTCTTGAACTTTAAGCCCTGCGATGTCATCTGATTCGTGGTAATGATGAAGTCAAGAATATTCTTCCCCCTAGTATTTTCTATACTGTGCTTGAACAAATAACAATCATCTAATTTATTTAAAAAATTTCGTTCCTCATCGTGAGTTTCCCTCCCACTTATTCAATCAATTAGGGACACGAAAGCAGACCCCGAACTTTTTGATCACACCTCATATTTCTCTAATTATCCTTTTAATTGTTGAGGAACTCTGCGTAACTTTAATTCTGTTACATCTTTTATTTTTATTCTCTCAAAAGCTTCTGCTGCCAAAAGCCAAAACACAACTATCCACCATATCCGTATCCGAATGGCTAGAGGGACATTGCCAAGTTTTCCAACACCTACCCCGATCAAAGGAAAGTATGATGACCCCTCCATTGATGCTGTTTTTTTACTCACTTACACTCCCTGTACTTCACACAATACATAAACAAATTCTGAATTTTTTTATCATTGTAAAAAAACATAACTGATTTATATTCGCTTTACGATACCTGGGTACACTGACTTCCACTTACCAATACTTTGAAAATGAGAGATCTTTCAATGTCTGTTTTCTAAAACGGGATGGAAGGGAAGGTACATTAAGCGACATCACAAGCTTTGCAAGCCCTCATAAATTAAAGCTTGTTCTTGCATCATTACTTTGTCAAAATTTGAAAAAATCCATGGTTGGGCATGGCCTGAAACCAGAATGAAGGCAGAGATGGTACCATCAACAGAAGAACAAGTTTTGGATGTTTAAGGAGTAAAGAAACACTTAATAAAATTACACAATTTCAGCAAAAGTATTGGGACACAACAGTGTGTCTTAGGAATCCTTTATGGTGTTTAGAATGTTTACGATATTGTTTATCCCTCAAACAACCATTTGCATTAAATATTTTAAGCGTCCTCATATTTTTTTATTATTAGTATTGGAATAATGATGGAGGAAATGAAACTTATAAAGCATCTGTCAAAAAGAAAACTCCCACATCACCTGTCCATCAACTCCATTAATTTTACTAGTTCTTACTTGAATTTATTTAAGCCACCCTCTTCCAGAACAACAGATGGATGTTTGTTCCAATAAACAACCACCCACTGGCTGAAGGCAAACCTCCGCACATCTGTCCCACAACCATCCTTCCTCAATTTGAATTTATGCCTCCTCATGTGTGTAGTCTAAGCAAGAGGAAGAATGACGCCAGGACTGAGCTTGCTCAATCCATTCAAAGCCTTAAACACCTCAATCAGACCACCTGGCAAGTGCCGAGTCTCTAGACGCTGCAATTTTCAGAAATGAAACCTTTCTTGATAAGATCACGCCTTTGTTTCCATTGCCAATCTCGTTATCCTTTTCTGCACCCGTTCCAGCTGATCTACATCGTTCGAAAAATGAGGCTTCAACTCCTATATGCAATACTCGAGATGCAGCCTAACGTTTGCCTTATACAATGGAATAATCATCTCTTAATCCCTACTATCAAACTTCCTGTATATCAGTGACAATGGGCGCAGGACAGAATCTCGGGAACTTCTCTACTAAAAACATTGATCCACGAAGAGCAGCGTCCATTTTTTAACAACCATTCTGGCTTCTCCTACTCAATCGTCCCTTTATCCATAGCAATAACTTTCCCTTAAGGCTACATTGCTTCAATTTGTACAGTCGACTTTATGTGCAACAGTATCAAAAGCCTTCCAGAAATCTAAGAACTGAATATGACATCAATATTAATTTTTGCATCCACTTCCTTTGTTACTGTATCATAGTATCCAATCAGACTGGTCAGACAAAGTCACCCCTTAACAACTCCATGCTGTGACTACAGTTTAATTACATTTCTGTCTAGATGGTCTTGTATTACTTTTTCCACCAGAGACTCCATTATTTTCCCTGGAACTCATGTCACCTTTTGGTCGCCCTTTGTGAACTGGGGATACATTTGCACATCTCCAATCCATAGGAGCCTTTCTTGAATCAAAAGATACTCTCATAATAACTTCTTTCCTGCTTTACAAATGATGTTTATTATTCTGCTTGTTTTTCGTTCATGTAGTATGTGGTGCCATCTAACTGACAGCAATCTCATTAAAACACGGCATACTTGAACATAAAATGGATGTAATCAGGTTAATGTCGATGCATCATAGTATCCAATCTGATTGGATACTATAATGTCCAATTTTCATACCGCTATAGTACGTTTTACTCAAGATGGTACATGACTTACCATAAAATAGCATCCGTGGTCATTTAGACCTCTTATATCTCTTCAGAATGGAGGTACTTTTATTAGCTTTTGATGGCATCAACCAAGATTTCTGAAACTGATATAGACTGAAGGCTTCTTGAATTCGGAAGATGGTTTGTTTCATCAGCAACATACCCGTATTGCTTCATATATGATGTCTGTAAATTTCTATGGTCCATTTTCTGTTCGTTGAATGAAAAATTAGAGTTTCCTGGAGAAAAACTATCCTACCATCGTCTGAGATCCACTAACTCTGCCACGTTTTGAAAAAAGGCCCATAAAAATCCCTCACATAGTCAACGGGATTCGAACTGAGGTCTTTTCTACCCGGTGTGGGAGGGCAGCGATTCTACCAAATGTGCTACCCACTAGGGACTTGGCACCAGACCGACTAACCAACTCAACTTTTGAAAAATGCCCATAAAAATTCCTTGAGTCATTGGTGGGATTCGAAATGAGGTCTTTTCCACACAGTTTACGGAGGACGGTGATTATACCAACTCTGCATCCTACTAGGGCTAATTCAGAGAAAGCCAAATGGTCGATTCTGAAGAGCTATCAAAGTTCATGGTGCTGAGGAAGGAGTTAAAAGCATTTTCGTTGATTCGTATTGTAAACTGTTCTGGTAATTGCTCAATGCAATGAAAGTCTGTGGAATCAATCAAATAAGTTGAAGACGAAATCGAACTTTGGTTAATACATACATTTACATCAAGTTCTAATATTTTTATCAAAACTGCCAGAAATTGAAGTTTTCCAGCTACTCAAACAAAGATGCTTCAGTCCAAATAATGTCCCGGTACAACAGTAGTAACCAAAGAGCTAATTCAAACATATACCTCATCATCTAGGGATGGGGCATCATTTTCTAGTCGTGGATGGACAGCATGATTTTCTTAACAAACTCCTATTTTTTTCCCCTTCAAAAGAAAGAATATTAGATTAATTTTCTGTTAAGCTTTGATGAAAAACCCATTTTTTTCGGGTTCTATTAGTTCGGTTTTACTGTTCACCATCGAAAGACTCAGCAGTCCAGCTGCTGGATGACGTCATATTTTTTTAAATATTCCACAAAACCCAAGAAGCCTTCGTGATTGAATCCTTTTAATTCCACTTTATTTAAGGAGCAAAGTACGTTGTCAGCAACAGTTACAGGAAGTGAAAAACAAAGCGAACAACACGCAGCAGCGCAACTTCCTGCAGATGAATGTGCGAAGGAGCAAAACCAACATTTCATCAAACTGCTGAAAAAATATCAAAGTTCCTTATTGAACAACCCTCTCATTACCAAGAAGGTTAAGCAGATGTCTGTTGCTAAGTGGTTCTCTTGAGCATGCGCCTTATTACCTATCTTATTAACAGTTCTAATCCTATTTGAGAATGGTGTCAACAGATAATTATTAATTAAATATAACCCGATTATATTAATTAAATCGAGGTGCAATTTTTCTTTTAATTTAATTAACATTTTAACTTAATTGATGTACCGATTTTGGTTTTTAATTGGTTTATCATTCTTGTGAGTATGATAACCCCATTTGGAAAACCACCCCGTGGGTTGAACCTCTGTCCTCACCACGCCGGGTTCGAGACCCGTCAATGATATGAGGAATTTTTATGGGCCTTTTTCGCAACATGACTGAGTTAGTCCGTCTCAGGGGAGGACTAATGCCAGACGCTGAAGAGCTTCGTATAAGGCTCTCTGCCTCGCGTTGTGATGGACTGATTTGAGGACATGAGCATCGAAAAATTGGACTGGCCAGTGCAGTTGACCTCAATCCTATAGAGAACCTCTGTGAATTGGATTGTCGGTGCATGTCAAGAGGGGCCACCCAAATGGACTGGTTGTAACTTTGAAAGCCGAGTGGAGGAAAATATTGGAGAATATAGGAGCATCAGCGACTAAGGCCATATTGCTTCGTGTATATTGTTTGTAAATTGCTGCGTTCTGCGGTCGAATTTCTATTTTGCTGGATGAAAAACCAAAGCAAAAACCAGACCACCCTCGCCTGAGACCCACTAACTCAGCCAAGTTGGGGAAAAAGCCAGTAAAAATTCTTCACGTCATTAAAGAGGACTCGAACTCAGTCTTTTCCACCCGGTGTGGGCAATTCTACCCCCTGTGCTACAAGGGCCCGTTCCATGGAGACTAAACTCTGTCATAAAGGCTTAAAGGTGTCATAAGCACACGTTATTAGTTTTCCTGTAAATAAAGGTTATTTGTAGATATGCAGGTGTCCGGATACTAATGGTAGGGCAGTGTATATTAAAGATGTACCTCAAACTTTTGATCAGTCCGATGTCAAATCTCCAACACTCAGCGAGATTAACTTAGCATTTAAAAGGTTCTTTAGTGAAGAAACTTCATAAATCTTCTAAGAAATGGAAGCATTAGCTTTTTATTCGAACTAATCAAACCTTTTCTTGCGTTCCTAACTGCTGTGTTTCGAGCAACGTTGTCACGCGATGGTGGGTGAGAGGGAGGGGTGAGCCTGTATGCTCAACTGTTCTGAGAACGCTGTGTTTCTGCTTAAACAGGGTTGGGCAATGTCTCTGTAGTACGTAGACTTTGATTCCAGTTTATATTTAAAAGACAGAATAGACACATCCGAAAGAGGAAACCATCATGAAGATGAATCTCTGTACAGCATCTCTTCTGTTGGTAATGAATGGTAAGTCCAACTGTTTGTGGAATATTTTGGTTAATTTAAAGCGAGCTTTTTAAAAGTGATTTTTATTTTTATTATTGTTAGTGGTTACCACCAGAGGACAGCGGTTCAACTTGACACGCGTACAACTAAAAGAACCAAAGGTTGGTAAACCTTTATTTGTAGTGAAATATTTTAAATCATTTATCTGAAGAAAGAAAAATACTGTTTAGAAAAAGAAAATTCCACTTGAATACACTGAGCTGGCGTTGCATTAGAAACACCCTCTCGTGTTGGAATGGACTGGCCTGTGACGCTGGTGAAGGCTCAGAATCGGGAACGGCTGATCCGTTTCTGAGTACCTGCGAGGAAGAATGGGTTAGCGTGGGGTCTTTAGGACTTCGAACGTGAAATGATTGTGGGGACCAGATGTGCATGTGCCAGTATCTCTACAACAGCCAATATTGCTAAGTTCTCCCGATCTGTGATGTCACCCGTCTATCGTGAATGGCTCAACCGTGGTCGAACAACTAGCCAAAAGTCATCTAGGATAGCCATGTGTGGTCGAAATGGTGTGGCTCGCCTTTTGTAACACCATACAACGTAGGAACAGCAAAACAAATATCCATATGGATTTTGCGAGAACAAATATCCATATGCTCATTGCGAGACTGAAGAAACTGTGCCTTGCATGGCACATCAGCACCCACAATGGACTACCGACATGTAAAAATCTGTCACCTGGTCTGATGAATCATGTTTACAACTCTATCATGCTGATGGGCATGTGCCCATTTAGGGAAAGCAACACGAGGTCATGGTATCTAGACTATGGTACCTCAGATTATCGTTAATCATCCGCTCGTTGGGATTCCTCCCTTTCTATCAACGCCAACTTAGTACTCCCCTTCATGATAACAGTGTACCCAGACAATTCTCGCGTCTGTCAACAAGACAGTACGCCATGCCACAAGGCCTGCCCCTCGTTGGTAGCACAGCTGGTAGAATTTCTATGACTTGAGGAATTTTAATGGACCTTTTTGAAACGTGGCTGAGTTAGTCGGTCTCAGGCGAGGGTAGCATGGTTTTTTTCACTTGGAAACTCGTATTTTTCATCCAGCAAACAGAAAATCGACCACCGGAAACACGCCATTTACAGACAGTATACACTGAGCAATATGGCTTTAGTTGCTGATGCTCCTAAAATCCCATTACAACAACAACAATCACAAGGCCTAACAGGTTGCTAAATTTGAATTCTTGTTCCTCCTGTGGCTACCCAACTCATCTGATCTCAACCCAATTGAGTATGTTTGCGACCTGCTGGAAAAGCACATTTGATGTTACTATCATCCACCTATTAATGTGCGGGTTTGTTGAATACACTGCGCAAGACACCCCTGCCACTGGACACTCCTGGAAGCAACACTCCTCGCCAAGATGTATTCGGGCTGTATTATGGGTGAAAGGTGGCGCCATGAGGTATTAAATAGATTTTACTAATCCAAAGCCAACTCGGTGTATTTAATAGTGTTGGAAAAATCGTACCACAAAATATTCAATTGTCTTTCTGGTTTATCAATAATATGTCACAGTTGGAGTGTGAAGTTGTAAAGAACATGCTCCAACGTTTCCTTCCATAAAGAAAAAAAAATAGTTTTAATACAATGTGTTTTTTCATTTTTATTTTTTCAGATCTTCAATTTTCATGATCAAGGAAACCAACAGAAATTCAGTAAGTTGAAACATATTACAATTATTTAAAAATAATTACCATATACACTGAGTAGCTAGTTTATTAGGTAAACTCAATAATCCAAAGAACCGCTCCTTGAAAGTCAATGTTATACTAAAAAGGCAGCATATGAGATATTAATGAGATCATCGTTGCCCTCCTGGATGATCCTTCTGGACTGGACTGGAGAAGATCTAACGTTCATTCCACAGAGGAGGCGCAAAAGATGTGATGGGCAACTATAGACCAGCGGGTGTCTGACTTTAGTCTTGGATGAGATCATGGAGTCTGTGGTTAAAGGTATGGTACAGAGGCATTTATATAGGAATGGTGGCCTTGATGGATCACAGCTGGGGCTTGTGAACGAGAAATCTGATCAATCTAGTTAATTGTTAATAAGATGTTATAAAAGAGTTGGATCCATGCGACAACTTCAACACTCTTCACCTTGACACCAATAAAGCTTTCGAAATGTCTCCTCCATGAAAGGTCATTGTATAATTGTAACTAAAATTGCTAAGGTTTGTGGCTGGAGAAGAGAAATTCAGGAGTTGCTTACAAGCTAGAAGAAGTGGAACGAAAAGTGGTTCAGGACGAAGAAGAATTAGGAGTAATGATGCAATCAGATATGTGGACATCGATCATCTTCCTGACCAATCTGGTTGCCCTTCTCTGAACCCTTTCTAGAAGTGCTATATATCATAGACATGAACCATGTGACTTCATAGTCACTTGTTTACACCGCATGAAAAATCATGACTGATTGAATTGTAACCCCCAAGTCTTTTTCGTCCTAGACCACTATTAGCTCCCCTCTAGCTGGTAAGTAACTCCTGGATTCCTATTTCAAACCTTACGAATTCAGTTCTATTTTTCAGATTGTTTTTGCAACCGATTTAAGTCATTCTGAAGCAGATTATCCTGCTTCTGGTTATTAACCACTCTTCCTAACTTTAAATAATCAGTCAAACTTCGACAACTTTCCCTACATTCTCTCATCAATGTAATTAACTTAAATAAGTAACAAATAAGTGACTCCAACGCCGATCCTTGAGAGATCTATCTGTTACGCTGGTCCATCCTGAGTTATGTCCGTTTATGACTATTCTCTGTCTCCTGCATTTAAGCCAGCGCTTGATCCAACGAAGGATCTTACCATTAACCCATATTTGTTCTAGATTTTATAATACTTTTTCATGGGGACTTGTATAAAAACGTTTTACTGAAGTCAAGGTAAATAATTGATGTTAAGGTGGTTTCTTGCATTCAAATGTTTTATGACTTTGTCATAATAATTAAGTAGATTGGTCAGGCAACAGTTCCCCTTCAGGAATCCATACTATGATCGTTTAAGGACACCATTCCTGTAGAAATGGTCCTGCATTGTATCGCTATCAAAGATTCCATGATTGTACCCACCACTGAGGTCAAACTCACGCTATAGTTGACCATCACGTCTTTCTTACCTCTTTTGTAGATTGGATAGACGTTACCGCTTCTCCAGTCCAGGAGCATCTCTCCAGAGTCTAATGACGATATCATTAACATTGTCAACGGGGTGATGCATTTCTCCGAAATGCTATCAAGCCCTTATAGGTTTGATAGCATCTCGGAGAAACGGGGGAAAATTACTGATGCTCCAGGAGTGGATGGTGTACAACTCTTCTGCCTCCCGACCTTCTGCAATACTTTATGGGAAGCAGAGATTGACATAACATTAGCCACGAGAAACATAGACACCCACGTTACAAATTGGATGATTAGAACCCCCTGGACGACCTCGGACCATCGTACTATAACCTTCACATTAGAAAGGAACCTGACAAGAACAACTGCCGACATGCACATGCTAAATAGATTCGCCCTCAGCAAGGCAAACTGGGACACCTTCTGAGAGACGCTACGCACAGCAGATGGTATAATTACCATCCTCACCACACCGGTTTGGAAACAACAAAGATTGAATCCCGTGAATGACGCGAAGAATTTTTATGGGCCATTTTTCACAACTTGGTAAGTTAGTCGGTTTGAAGCGAGGGTAGCATGGATTTACTTCTGGAAACTCGAGTTTTTCATCCACCAAAAAGCAAATCAACCATAGAACACACGCAAATACAGACATATTATATACAGCACAATATGGCCAAAGTTGCTGATGCGCCTAAAACCGTAACAGTTAATTCAGATCAGGAAACAATTCAATCCATTACAGTTTCTTCTCCTAAAATCCCTCTCCTTTTGCCTTGACCACAGAAATCTCTTTGGAGAATATCCATTTTATGACTTTTTTTTTCTTTTTTATTCCACTTTAGATTATCCCAGTAAGCCAAGAACGGCTGGAGAACTCTCCTTAACTGATAAAGGAGTTTTTAAGGTGAGTTATGTTAAGATCTCTAAATGGGAATTTGTCTTATCCACTGTGTAGATTGTTAAGGGTAATACTAATTCTTGGACTCATCTTTTTCAGCCTGATTTCTTCATCAAGGGTGGTGGAAACGTCAGAGATGGTGGGAACTATAAAGCTACCGTAAATACAGGACTCGGTATGAAATTTTATGAGAGCAAAGACCACAGAACCAGTGTGGGAGGAGCAGCCACTTTTAAGGGAACGTATGGAAGTGTCGATGGCAAGCCAACTAGTTCCGATCCTAAAGTGGGCGTCTCGATTGGAATCAAGCATAAATTTAAGAGACGATGAAACCTTGGGACTCAATTTCCATCGCAGTTGGATAAAATAAATCATACATTTATGGTTTTTCATTTACTGTATTAATAGTTATACCATCATAAAGGCTAGCTCAGTACCACACATTTTTTCAGCATTTAATCTGATTTCTACACTGACTGACCAAAAAATTACAAACCTTTTTCATTTGGCCTCAACAGATAATTAAAAACACAGTATACAAATGTAAGGTATCAAGTGGTATGATCACATCTTCCTTGGACTTTCATAGGTCTTATTGGTCGATGCTATCATGGGAAGACAGATGGTTTTCCAATTTTCAGAAAGGTTGGAGCATATTTACCAGGAGCAGCAATTGAGAAAACAACGGAAATCACTGGATGGTAGGAAGCAACCATCTCAAAAGTAAACAATGAGTGGATGATGAAAGGAGACTGCCTCATATCAGACACTCAAGTGGCTGGAGGGGGCATTGTGGTATGGGGACCGGTCTGTTGATAAGGACCAGGTCAGCTCATACTGTCAGAAGGCTGTGTTGCCTACAATGAATATCTTTCTGTCGTATTGGACCAACGGAATTCTCAGGGAATAGATGGCAGCATATCTTTCTGTAATCACAATGGAATTTTCTAACAAATTCTGTTCTTTTGATTTTGAGCATTGACACTACCACAAGAAAAATACAGCAATATATGGTATCGTCAATATATGACGAAATTTGCAAGAATAATTCAGCAATTCAGCAAATGTTCTTGCACCCTTTGTGTTTTAAGTGCATTCCATCCATGCAAAGTACCATATGCACTGAGTAGCCAATTTATTAGGTACACTCAATCATTCCGGGAATTAACCCCTCCTTTAAAGACAATGTTCTGCCAGGCTACATAGCGCAGTACGTACCAAATTCTGCCATGTTGCCAGATGACTTCCACCTGTGTCAGCATATTCTTGAAGATTCATTATCCTGTAATCTACCAGCAGTTCTCCAAAACTTCAGTTGTTGTACGGTGGCACTCCCATCGCGCAAATGAAATGATCTGCCGATATTAAATACACCAAGTACGAATAAATTTAACCCGGGTATTTTGAAGGCTGAGAATTTTCGGATTGAGTTTGAGTGCTAAAGGGTTAATAAGTTATTTCAATGTTTATGTAAACAAATTACCATGACCAGACCACTTAATTGCATGCAGTTGCTTCTCACATATTTTGAAGATTACCATATCTATTGTAAACAGCTCTTTCTGCTACAAGGTTTAAGTTGTGCAAGATATTGAACTTGTTGTTCCAATGTAAAAGTATTTCAAGGTCCCAGACGCTTCAATTATCTATCGCTCTACGTCTAAGGTTACTTTAAAGTAACAGAGAACACTCAGTTATTCATGTTAAGAGAAGAATACATTTCTTCTCACTCTCTGCCTCGACCACTTTGCCACCAGGAAATTCATTCCAATCTACAACACGCTGCTCGAAAGTAAAGTTGATGAAATACCTCTCTGTTACTCCCCAGAATTTTGTATATATGCCTTCTAGGTCTTCTCTCTTCAGTGAATAGATGCCTCTCTTGTACCTTTTACAATTTCCTTCACTGCTTTATATACCTAACGAGGTATCGAAAGTGTGGTGGTACAGTTGACTCAATTCAGTACGTTGAATTCACTCTCACGTTCCTGGAACCAGTTCTAGACAATTCTAGCCTTGTGACATGACGTTTTCTTGTTGGAAGAACCCATTCGCAACCGTAAAGGGGTGGACCTGCTCAACCACGATGTCCAGGTAATCTGTCACATCTAGATGTCTCTCCACTGGCATTAAGGAGTACATTGTCATCAACAGGCGAAAATGGTCCATGGACTCATGTTTGCGGTATATTTTGTCCTCTGGTCAGCGTAAAACAACGGGAACCGTATTCGTCAGCCCAAGGAACGTTTTCCATTGGTGGTTGGTGGTCTTCAACCCAGTATCTGCTTGTATTTTCGATACAAGATGAAGTATCTGCGATACTTCATCGTTAGGTACCTAATAAATTAGTCACTCAGTGTACACGCTTGCCTGCTTATAGTGGCTAATTCAGTATTTTGAATTAAAATCGTTGAAAATGGGTTGTACTTACTGTAAGCGTATGTGACTGATTCTGTTTGTGTTGAAGGCCACTAACATTCACGCAGAGGGCATTAAAAAGGACTTTAAACCATTTTGGTCGTCGACGTGCCCATCAAAGTAAACATAAATATTCTTAGAACTCTTCACGATAAGAAAATAGCAATAATGCCAAACGAGATATTCTTTTTTTCTTCTTCGTTCTGTGTGTTGAAATTCGACGCAGATGAAGGTTGTTTGTCGGCAATATTAATTTAACTTGTCAGATTGTACTTAAAAACTCCTCTCTTCAGATTATGATTGTGCCTGTGATGATCAGTGACGCAATGGGAAGTCTTTCTGCTTCGTTATATATACAGTATATGGGTGGTTAGCAGTGCAAAGTGATTTGAGTCAATCGTGTACTTCAAAGAAGTATATTGGAGGAATTCGGATATTCTTGAGAGAAATGTCTTCGTGGTTGAAATACTTACTTATATTCCTTCTTGTATTGTTAACAGGTAAGTTTTATAATTTACTGAATATTATAATAGATATTTTTCTTCTTCAGAAAAAGATAGATGCAAATAGATCAGAGTTTTAAATCCAATCTCATTAAGAATGCATCAGTCCAGGGTACAAAATATCATTTGGACCGTTATGTGTGTTGAATTTCAACATTAATGTAGTGACAAATGATGCAAGAAAGCAAGCTTATATAGCATCAGCCAAAAATAATCTACACAGTTCACCCACCCGTACCCTCCAAAAATTTGTCTCGTTCACCCTTGAATTTATTCAACCCATCCACTTCCACAACAACAGATAGATGGAAGTTTGTTCCAACAATCAACCACCCGTTGGCTGAAGGCAAACTCCACATCTATACTGCAACCATCCTAACTCAATTTGAATTTATGCCCCCTCATGTGTTTAGTCTCACCAAATGAAAAAATGCCATTAACTCAATCCAGTCCAGACTTTAAATACACCAAAAAGATATTCCTTCAGGTGGCTGTTCTCAAGGCGCTGCAATTTTCAGAACCGAAGCCTTTCTAGTTAAGCGCACCCTTTTGTTTCCTTCAACAATATGGTTACCCTTCTCTGCACCCGTTCCAGCAGATCTACATCCTTCCTAAAGTGAGACCTCCGGACCTGTATACAGTACTTAAGATGCAGCCTAACCATGGCCTTTTACAAAGGGATACTCATCTCCTTATCACTACTAGCAAAGTTTCTGCCTATCATTTCTGTCTGCACTGCTCACTCAGAGAATTTCATGGCCCAATTTCCCCAGATCTTGTTGTAGTAGCTCACAGGAATAATTATCATTTAGCACCCTGCCAATTGTTGTATCATGTGCAAACTTAGATATTAAGCCTGCTATACCTTCATCAATATCATTGATAAAAATTGAAAACAACAATGGGCCCAGCACTGAACTCTAGGGAAATCCAATAATAACATTAGTCCACAAAGATCAGTACCAGTTGATAACCAGTCTCTATCTTCTTCCACTTAACCATCCCTCTATCAATAGCAGTAACTTGCTCTTAATGCCATACTGCTCCAATTTGTACAGCAGTCTTCAATGCGCACCAGTATCAAGTGCGTTCCTGAATTTTAAGTATATGATGTCAAAATTATTTTTTTGCATCCAGTTGATTGGTCACTTGATCACAGTATCCTATAAAATTGGTTAGACAAGACCACCGCTAGATAACAGCCTCAGTGTTTTATTTGCAGAAAGAAAAACGTAAGTTTATTTTAAAATACCTATCTTACTCAGAGTGTTTATTCTGGGATGAATTCCAAATAGTGGCTGAGCAGTTGCTTGGAATAGAATTGCAATTCTATCATGGCCTTCATATTATTAGCAAAACGACCATGAATACCATGATGGAAACAACAAAACATCAAAAACATCTTTTATATAGCAATATACATTCATTGATCACTGAATTACGACCATACCCATCCATCATGGACAATGTCGCACAGTTCTCTAGAGCGGTGGTAACTTGCATCTGGCCGTGCAAGTCAAAGTGGTAAAGTAGCAGACATGAAGGACCATGATGGGTCCATTATGGCATGTGGTGGTGGCTGCTTAATATAGGGCATGTTTTGCTGGCAGGAACTAGAACGCCTGGTACTTACGGACCATCGTTTCTGTGTCTTCTCGCAGCTCTTGGGAGACCACGTACACCCTGCCATATTGCATTTTTTTCAGGACAGAAATAGGATCTTCCAAGGTGATGATGCGCCGTGTCATTGGGTATGCACTGTGTACTAGTGTTTCAGGAACACAGTGAAGATATCACCCTTTTTGATTGGTCTCCAAATTCCCCTGATCTCAATTCAATTGAACATCTATGGGATATTTTTGATGGGGAAGTCAGGTGTATGGACACGCAACCGTTATCTATTCTGACACTGTGAAAAATGTTTTAGGCAACACGGCTGTAGATTCCTACGGACGTTTTCAGACATCTAGAGGAGTCAATGCCTAGACGAATGGTGGCTGTTATCCTTGAGAGAGTTGGAAAACAAGGTATTAGGTTATTGGTCATAATTCAGTGATCATTGAGTTTCATCGTTTGTAAATATCTGTTGTTAATGGATTTCTCATGATTTTAACATAATTTTTAAAAATAGATTGGAAAGTTAAAAAACAGGTTGAATCATAATAATCAATGTCCTATTTATGACTCAATCTATAAACATTTCCAGATTGATGGTAAAACGTATACTGTTGTTTTATCTTTGATTTCTAGTGATGTCTGTTGACAGTGGGATCATTTCTCCTCCTTGTCCAATCGGAAGAGAGCATCCATGGTAAGTTTTATCGTTATTACTAGATGGACTGAATAAACTTCACGTGTTCCAGTTACAATATGTTCCAAAAAACCATTAGAACCTTGATAATACACCAACTACCAGCATATATTGGGACTACCAATGGAAAGTAGTGTTTAATTCAATGGCTCACTTGACAGATGGGCAGCAGCCATTAAAAATCGAACTATGTGGAAATTCCACAATACAATACCTGTATTGTATTTTGGAGTCAGAACAAGATGTCCTAAACCAAACAGGGAAGTAGCTGCATCCTTTCTGGAGTAGTAACGTAAACTTCCAGTGGCCAATACCATAAAAGTATGGAAATTTTCCCAGGAGGGCCACTGAATCTTTTATGAACCAGATGTTATTTTCATTGGTGTCCCGATTGGTTATATGCCGGTTGTAGGTCACTGGATAACATACTTTTTCAACATTCCGAAGAAATTCGTTTTAATAGCCGAAGCAAGTGGAAGGCATTTGGCCACACCCAAGTGAACCATCTGTTCCTTCAGCAGAAGAATTCTCAATTGTCCTGCTGAATGAGATGTAGAAAACGTACTTGTTTTTTCTCTTGGTATCCTAATACTTTTGGTATAAGTGTATGAGTTGATTTAGATGTTTTCTTTATATCTCTGTGCCTTAAAATGAATTAAAATTTGTTTTTATCTTCAAGGTGTCGATTCTGTTCTATTCCATTCAGTGAGAGGTATTATGGTCGCTTTTGCAAAGCCATGATGACATGGGAAATTCAATATTAGAAGGCTTCCTTCGAAAGATTAGAAGATTTTCCAGTGAGGCACTGGAGGAGTTCTTCCAACACAGATTCAGATGGATTTGAGAGAAATAGATTTATAATTTGCCTTGATGTTCGAATAACAAACTGGATGTAAGAAAAAAATTCAATAAATAAGTGGTGTTACCATTTTGAAAATAAATTTGTTAATATTCATATCAGATTCTGTTTTGAGAGGGACTAATAGAACCCAATTTCTCACTTGAAAGTGGGGAATCAGCATACTCTCGCCTCGCTTTAGATTTTTTGACATTATAGTACTGTGGTCAGTGACATCACAAATTACTTTCATGAGGACTCTGACAGATTTATCTCTGTGAAGTTTTCAACAACAAATGCTTGGTTTATCTTTCAAGTAGTTTTGGGTGTTGGCAGATTGGGAGAAAAGTTAACTTTTCAAAACATCTTGACCACTACGTTGTTTATCAATTTTACCAATCTTAACGGCCAATAAGGGGACATAGTTGGTTTTTTAAGATAAACCAATGTTCAACGTTCTGAAGTAATTTGTATAAGTAAAATTGATTGGAAGGGAAACTAATCTAATTATACACTGCCCTATCATTAATACCTGGACAATTACACAAATAACCTGATCTTTGGGCAGTCCATCCTCACACTTACCCGACGATCAAGTTGATCTCAAAGGCTCTTGATATACAGGATTAAGGTAGACTCTGGACTGGCCAGTCCAACTTTACGACGCTCATATCCTGAAACCAGTCCATTAGATAGCGAGTAGCATGACGTGCTGCGTGTCCTGCTGATACCAGTATGGACCTTCCCCGATGAGCTGCCAAAACGTATACATTATTATCCAGGACGTCTGGATAGAGCTCAGTATTCCTGGTTTTTTTCTAACAACCAGGCCAAACTATGAAAAACGGCCCTAGACCATCACGATGCCTTTACTCAACTTCATTGTCAAGACGATACAGTTCTGCAGTTAGCTCTCTCTGGGCATTCTCCACACCCTGCCATTCATGATCTACCACGACCACCAGAGTGGTAGATCATGTACCGTGACTTGTTATTCCAAAGTACAAACTGTATTTGCCTAATTTGGGCAAATGTATCCCGTTCTATACTGAACTTGTACTTTGGATTATACAACCGAGGGATCAGTTCTCTACGTTCCGAGTGCTGCTGAACTGAGTCTTTGTTTGACAATCCTATTAGGGCTGGAAACCAACTGGAATTAGCTATCACTTGGTTGGTTGTTATAGGGCTTTTGGCGCATAAAAAACTAAGGCTGTTTGTTGGCCAAAAAATTCGAGTTTCCGAGAAGAAAAACCATGCTACCCTTGCCTTAGACCGACTAATTTAGCCACGATGTGAAAAAAAGTCCCATAAATATTGCTCCCATCATCGACGGGACTGAGTTCCAGTTCTGTCGAGGATGGAATGATTTTTGTGGGCCTTTTTTACAATGTGGCTGAGTTAGACGGTCTCAGGCGAGGGTAGCATGGATTTTTCTCCCAGAAACTCGGGTTTTTCGTCCAGCAAATCGACCTCAGAACGCACGAAATTTAAGCATCAGCAACTAAGCACAAGCATCAGCAACCAAAGCTTATAAAACACAACAACAACAACAACAACAACAACACAGTGGTAGTGTTTGCAGAAGGCGCCTCCGGTGGTTTCTCACATCTGGGCCATGGCACTTTGTGTAGAAGTACAGAACCTCTGCAAAAGCCAGAAAAGTGTAATGTCTGGTTTGTGTCAGAGTAGTGTTATATTCTGTTGTTGTTGTGTCTCTGGCTACTTGGCCGCAGGGCTCCCAGTGGGACACTACGTTGCCAGCCACCACTGCTGACAGGTGAGCCAGGTGCCCATTATACTCTGGCTGGCCTCCAACAGGGTTTCCTGAGCTTCTTGTCAAATAACAAAAAAGATCAAAAGTTTTTTGAAGGATTGAGTAAGGAAATAGCGAAGAAAGGTGAGTCAGAATGTAGTTAAATAAGAGCAGGCCACGGAGAATGGTGCCTAAAAAGAGGAAACAGGGAGAAGTGGGGAAGGGGATTAGCCCCAGGGGATTATAAGAACAGGGCCAGTTGCCCTATGTGGGAGGAGATGGCACTGAGGGCAGTGGTTCTCTGTGTGTATTCCCACTCCAGCCAGACCAGCTGTCGCTGGTGTCAGCATATCTTTCACCATACCACAATAGAAGCACATGACGTCAGCAGGGCAGGGGGGGGTTTCCAAGCAGGTTGTCCCTACTGGAGTAGTGGCATAATATTTAGGGTCAGGCGTCACCGGTGGTTTCCCACATCTTCATCTTCATCTTTGTTTCTGTTCTATGGTGGCCCCAAGACTCTTGTCCAAATCCACCTAGAGCTATAATCAAACATGTACTCTATGAATATTACAGGTGGCCTGAAATTATATTCTGGCCACCTCACCACCAGGAAGCAATCACCCCTGGACAACTGTTTCCTGGTGCCCATCCAGGCACGTTTTCCAACCTGGGTCTACTAAAACTCTCATTGTGCGTATTGGCACCAATCCCGCACCCACTTGAGGTAGTGCTATACAGGTGGGTGCCAACACCCCGCACACATATTCTTGTCCTCTGACAAGGTGTGGCACAACGAGCATTAACTCCCTCCTGTAGTCCTCATATAGAGGGAAATCAAATAAAATATGATCCCACGATAATCCCACCCAAAATAAAAGAACGTTTGGTTGAAAGACCCATGTCCTGTAATTAAATATGTTTCCATATTTGGATAAAACCATTTCTTATTTTTGTTGTGATTAAACCTCACATTGGGAATAAACAATCTGCTAACTTCTCCCGTTAAACTCTTCTCCCAAAGACATTGCCACATCTCTACTAATCTACTTCTAATCATTCCTTTTCTCTTTTTAACATCATCCATGCAAGTAACATTTATCCCCCAAAAGCTTATCGACCTATTTCCCCACTGGATTGAGCACAGTTTCTATAAAATTGCATAAGTTCTGTTTAGTTGAAGTATTTTTGTTTCCAATTCCGAGAGCTGAGTACTATCTTTAGAATTATCTGCCACTGACGTAGTCTCTCTTATCGAGTCAAGGAGTTCATTTCCTTATGCGCAACCTTATCAGTTTTATTTTTGTCTTCTTCCTTGAAGAGAAAATCCCGTTAATCCAGGGAAACGCGCTCTTGAATTTCTGACCTTGACCAGTCAACTGAAGATCGTTCCTGTCTGTAGCACTATGGACATACCAAATAAAAAAATATTACTCGAATCTTTCCATCAAAAATACCACACGTTCAATTTGAAAGAAAGCAAAAGTAGAACGCAAATGCACATGCTCACAATGGTCATTTTTTCTAGATGAAATTGTTAGCCCATTTCGAAGGATGTTGCTCTCAATAGAGTAAACTGGATGAATTGTAAATATTTATAATTTTTACAATTTAAGCAACCCTCGCGAACAAACCTTCAAAGATATCTCCAACATTAGTTATATGATCGAAATCTATCAAATGGTCGTGTCATCAATCCTGGAGTTCGCTTCGAATGGATTCGTCACAGAAGATTTTTCCACTTCTTACTGTTTTCAATGTTTCTTCAAGGATTTAATTTTTTTATACATTTAAAACTACCCAGTGAAGACCAAACTGAAAGTGGTAGTCAGAGTAGTCAAGTTTCATAGTAAGAAACGTATTATTTATTACTTTGAATCTTGATTGTAGGGCATCATAATTTTTGATTTCATCCACAGAACACTGCGATGGATTCGTTCAAGACGATAATGCAATTGTCCACCTTGAAAAAAATTGTATTTGAAGGGTCCAAGGGACATTCACAGATTTCCAACATTTACCCTGGTCGCCTAATTCTCCATCTGAATCCAAAACCGTACCACGACATGTGAGGGTTGTAATTAGGGCAAAAGGTCCCACCATTGAAAACACTTTTCTAGTATTTTGTCCAATGAATGTAAAAAGTATTAAATTAATATACAGAGCGGTTATGAATTCTCTTCCCACCTTTAAAATTCATAACTGGAAATTTCAAATCTTATAGTGTTTTTTAAACAGTTAAAATAGTTCGAAATTTGACTACCTGGAAGAGCTCAAAGTGCTTAATTTAGAAACGCTAACATTTCAACGAGCACCATTGAAATGCTCTTTGTTGACAGTTCCTTGTTTGATGTGATTAAGGAAGTGAACCCAAAGTATTCCTGAAAGTTAAAAAAAAGGTGAAAATCGTGCGGAAATCCGACATTCAGTAAAAGGACATTTACCTTTTTAGATATTTATTAGAATTTGTCAAGTTCCGTGTACGCTTCCCCATTTCCAGACTCGATTTTGTGTTCATAGACCTTGTACAGTGACGTCACGTGGGGTCCTCTGTTTCGTTATATATACAGAAAGCTGAGTATTGCAAAGACTATTTGTGGCAATTACTCTTAAATATATTTCTGCTTGAATCAAGACGATGTCCTCTTGGTTGAAATACTTATTGGGCTTTGTCCTTTTGGGACTAGCAGGTAGGTTTTTGAATTCACCAAACTTAAGCTACTATATAGGGCGTTTTTCTCTTTATCTTTTCCATTTTTAATAATTATTAATTAATTGAGATGTAACTCTGAATGCAGTAATTCAATCATTAAGTCGCTGATGAATCTCCAAGTCCACAAAGGAGGTATGAAACCCCTGATGGGCAACTATGAAACAGTGAATTTGACTTCTGTAATGGGAACGATCATGTAGGCAATGGTTAAGGATACAGTACAGGACCATTTAGATACGAATGGATCACAGCATGGATTCGTGAAAGATAACTCTTGCCAGAGCAATATGGTCAATATGGTGAGGCGTTAATTTTTATGGAGATCAATCTTCATGAAAATGAAGGTTAATTATTATGGAACATCACATGATTTGAACGTTAATACAAAATTACTAAGTTTATTCCAGTGATTTCTGGTTTGTTATTTGAACTGGTGCATCTAGAAAGAGATTTACGTCAATGAGAAATTCTGGGAGTGAAGTTGAAAAAAAAAGTAATTAATGATGTTGAAATTTCACTCGTTTGTTTAATGAAAAAACTTTCGAGCCTTCAGGTCAGTAAGGCTCCTTGGGTTGACGCCATTTTACCCTGTAAATTTTAAGGGAAGTGGCAAGTGAGTGCATTGAACCATTGAGGCTAATTATGAGAGCATCACTGGACTCAGGGGAGATTCCGTTGTTTTGAAAAAGTGCCAATGTATCTCTCATACATAAGGGTGGCTCTAAGACTGAACTGCGGAATTGCCGACCGGTCATAGAGGCAATGATCAAGGATGGAATTCAGGATCATTTGAATAGAAATGGAATTCTGAAGGATACTCAGCACTGTTTTGTAAAGAGAAAATCATTTTGAACAATCTGGTCAGCTATTTTAACAGAGTCACTCTTGAGCTGGATTTAGAGAATAATTTTGGCATTGTTTATTTAGATTTTAGCAAAGCTTTTGACTCAGTCCCACATGAGCGGTTGCTTTATAAGCTGGAACAGGTTGGTTGTTGTTGTTATTTGGTTTTTAGGAGCATTAGCAACTAAGGCCATATTGCTCCGGGATATGCGGTGGTCATTCCCTGAATGACCTTTCCGCATCCTCCGTATTTGGTGGTGACGGGCTCGAACCCCGGTCTAATCAAGAAGCGTGTGCTACGCACTGCTGCTCCTTCCCACCTGGCTACGGAGGCGCCGGAACAGGTTGGAATCACTGGAAAAATCCTTAGATGGATAAGCCGGATGGCTTCAGGGCAGGAGGCAGAGGGTTGTGATAAATGGCTATTCTTCAGATTGGGTTGATGTAACAAGTGGGGTTCCTCGAGGATCAGTGTTGGGACCACTGTTGTTTTTGATTTTCTTAAATGACATCCATGAAGGGATAGAGGGCGTGATGTTTAAATTTGCAGATGATGTAAATATTGGTAGAGTAGTTAATGATCACCGCCAAGCAGAACCTCTTCAGAGTGACCTAGATAGACTTCGGAGATGGTCAGAAAAATGACAGCTATGCTTTAATCTAGCAAAGTGCAAGGTCTTAGACCTGGGGAACAGTAATCCCAAAATAACTTATACATTTAGTGGAGTTCAACTAAACCAAGTACTGGAGGAAAGGGACCTGGGCGTTATGATACGGTCAGACATGAAATTCTCTGAGCATTGTAAACAGGTTGCAAGGAAGGCCCATGGTGTCCTATCGATGATTTATCAAAAATTTGCTAGTAGAGATAGGGACGTGATAATCCCATTATATAAGGCTTATGTTAGACCACACTTGGAATACTGTGTTCAAGTATGGAGACCGTACCTAAAGAAGGACATTGTGCTTCTTGAAAGGGCCCAGAGAAGGGTAACTCTCCTGGTGAGATCGCAAAAGGGCGTTCATATGAGGAAAGACTTCGAATATGTGGGTTGCAGAGTTTGGAAATTGGCACCTTAGAGGAGACTTGATTGACGTGTTTAAGGCTCTGAGAGGCGTTAGAAAAATGAATGAGGACGAAATTTTCACGGTTATAAATAATTCTAGAATTAAGGGCCATAATTTCAAGTTACGGGGGGAGAAGTTTAGACTGGATTGCTGAAAGTTTTATTTTAGCCAGCGGGTTATAAATTACTGGAATAAGTTACCTACACGGGTGGCTGAGAGTTTGGGGAAACTCAAAGATCAGCTGTATAATTACCTACTGGAGGAGGGAAATGCTTAGGTTGTCTATTTCCTTTAATCTTATTATTATTTATTAATTACTTATTTTTATTTAATTTATTATTATTATTTTTTTGTCTAGTGCAGAATGAGCATTAGACTTCCTTGAACCATATGGCCATTACTAATACTATTAGGATTTTAGGAGCCCCAGCGATATACTGTTTGTAAATTGCGCGTGCTCTATGGTATGGTTGATTTTCTATTTGATGGACGAAAAACCCGAATTCCTGGGAGAAAAAACCATGCTACTCTCGCCTGAGACCGACTAACTCAACTACGTTGTAAAAAATACCCATAAAAATTCCTCACGTCATTAACAGGACTGGAACCCAGATCTTTTCCACCCGGTGAGGAGGAGGACAGCGATTCTACCAACTTTGCTCCTCACGAGGGTAGTGGGGTTAGACTTTCGAAGGATTAGAAATCTCCATGTACAATTAAAATTACCCCAAAGGACCATCTCTAATTGCTCACTAAAGCAGCGTCTTTGGTTGCATTTAGAAAGCCAAGGAAGTCGCTGTAGATGGCTGTAGATTTATAGTAGACTGTTAGTAAGATGGAGCCATATACTACACAAAACCAAAACAGATGTAACGTAAATATTTTTTGACAACTTATAATTTAGTTTTTGTCTTTTCCAGTGAGGTCTGGTTCCAGCAGGATTCCTTCTTCTGAGTCTGAGCAGAAGCCAGAATTTCCAGTGAGTTTTATTCTTATTTCTTCAAAAGGATAGGACGCCTAAAACGTTAGTTTCAGTAAGTTTTAGGCGCCCTATTACTTATTAAAACGTATATTAAAAATTGTTGAAATAGCAATATTTTGCCATTCTTGACAAATAGGTACTTCGATGCATTGAGAAGCATGAAAAACTTGTTCTTCTGTTGGTCTCATTTCTGTCTTTAATCTCATTTTTAGGACTTGTCTGAAGATGAAATATCCAGATTTTGGAAAAGTGACGATGAAGGGACAAAATCTGCGGCTTCAACTGGTTTGCCGTTTCTTCCCTTCTGGAAACCAATCACTGGAGGATCTCTGCTCTTTCGACCCAGATTCAAATTAAGAACTGCGTTTGCGCCATTGATGAACTTATACTTTGTTGAAATGTACAAAGTACGTTAAAAAAAAGAGTGAGTGTCTATATGATGCATGGTTGACCATCTTGGCACATTCTGTAAATAGTTTCAATTAAATTCAATATTAATTTTAGACAACTTTGGTTCTGTTCATTTGGTTGTAAAATAAACACACAAATTCCCAGAAAAAATCGATTTTCCAAACATATCACAATGAAATTATTCCCTGCCACCTCTCAAAAAATATAACTTCAAGTTCAATCACGCCATGTGCTCTATAACCATACTTATCTCAGTGTGTTTGTTGACCAGTGGAGTGCGAAATAAATCGATAATCCATTTTAAATCTTAATATTTTGCTAATAGCCTTTGCCCATCCGAAAGAGATCATCATAATCCAGTCCTTAACAAATGTTTTAAAATCAACAAAAGGCATCATGGTTGACATCAATAAGATGGTGTGTCCAGTGACATTAACATGATATATTGTGATTTATTCTTTAAATAAACAGGATTCTTAAGGTAGGTTTATTATTTAATTTAACCACCGAATAAATCAAATCTTACTGGATATTTCATAAAGTGGAATTGCTTCATCTTCAATTGTTAAAAGAAATTGTAAATTCCTTTTCCACCCCTCAGAAGACTCTAACAAAAAATGGCCTAATATTTTAAATGCCTCAGTTATAATAGAATTAACATGCAATGCAAAATGTAAATGAGACTAGAAAAAATCCCCAAAGACAATTGCAGGTTCCATGATATACACACATTACACCAGTTGGCGTCGTAACATATAGTGGAAGAAAACTCTAATACAAAGATGCAAAGTAAGTTTCTGAAAATTTAAACTAGGTGTGATGACTTTGTAAACTCACTGGGTGATGACTCGGGTCTTTCTCCTTTGATGTTCTTTCTCTTTAGAGGGAAAATATCTCCTGTAAACCATGATACCATCGCTGCTGTCTTGTTTTCATTCAAACGTACTGCTGTTTGCAGCTGCTCATCTGCTCGTTGTCGAATGAGCTCCTGAACCATGATTAAGCTGGAACCTTGATTCACACTAGGTGGACCTTTTCAATATCCAAACGACTACATCTCAATTTTCCCCTCCGCCTGTATCACACAAATCATTCTTCGCTGTAGCACAGTGATTTTTATCACCATCCTCTCCACAGTGGGCTGAAAAGACCCGGGTTTGAATCCCGTAAACACGCCAGAAACGTTTATGGGTTCACTCTATGGTTGAGTGAGTCGATCTCACACCAGGACAGCAAGGTTTTCCACCAGAAAATCAAATTTTTTTATCAAAAAAGCAGGAAAACCCGGTCAAAGAACACGATCAATTGACAGATATAATGCAGGGACAGATGAAGGATTCTGTGGTGGCCGTAATATGATAGTTCTCTTTGAAGTACTAACCCATCTGCGATCGAAGTAGAGGTTTAAACATTCATCCGCTAGGTAAAAGATTGTTTAAAAACAGAAATAGAATTTCTAAAGACTCTACATTCTAAACTGGAATGGAGAAGGCCACAGAACCATCATGACTTTCAGAACTGAGAATCAAAAACACAAGTCACTCAAAACACACACACCCCCCTGAGGCAGCACAAAACTTTCATCACGACAAACCAAACCAGAACTTCCTGATTATTAAAGCAGCCGTAGACAACGAACTTTCTTCGTGTTGGAAAGAAAAGATTCCTTCAGCAATTGAATCCCAACTTCAGACAGTTATGGGTAAAATGATCAAGTAGATTAATCTAATATTCTCTACAAAATCGAGATCCAAAACCGCCATCAACAGGATTATTCGGATATCCACAAGAACGCGAAAAATTTTGAAAACTCAGTACCGCATTTTCCTAGCTTGATAATCACATCGGGTCAAACAGTTCGTCTTCTTTAACATAGCATTTCACCTGTCTAGGTCTCAGTCGCTTGTCTGGGACGTCCTAAAGCCTCCCCAATGTGTGGTCACTGTGCATCTCAGAACAGAATTATGTGAACCAATCAAATACCCCCACCAGAGTCAACTTCAAGGCGCTGAATCTTGTTGCAAGCAATTGTGTTAGGTTAAAATAACACTTCCACCTGCTCGGAATCTCTAAGCCCGTGGAGAAAGTTGTTCGTCGCATGTAGAAATATTTTTTGGATTGGGCTACTCTCAGTCATTGTGTGGAAGAATTCGTTGAGAGACAGCGCTCTGTAGCCCTCATGCGAACCCGGAATGAACCAAATTTCGCAGACGACCAGGAAGATGCTGAAGACCATTACCAGTAGCAGCTTTTAAAAAGCGTCCGAGGAAACTGATTACCAAAAGGGAACAAAAACCGACCACAAAAATGATCCAAAATGACTACCCGGAAGAGATAATTACAACCAAAAATCACTTACAGACCACCCAACTGCCATACAGAACCATTATGGACCAGGTACTGTCGCTGCATCTTGGCCTGGAGAATATCATGCTCAAAAATGATAATCGAATCACCACTGCAGTGAGAGGAGACGTTATCAGTGTGTGATCGAAATTGCAGCACGTGCTATTAAATTTGAGCAATGAACCAAAGCGAAACTTGACACCTATCTAAATGAAAGGGTAAATGAAAATATTACAGCACCCCATTCCTACACCCAAGCGCTGTGGACAAATAAATCGGATGGACCTACCATCAACAAACAAACGGTTCATTAGAAGAAAACATTTCTTAAAGAAAGTCCCTCAGAAAAAACCAGAAACACTGGTATCCTAATTGAGACGGCAACAAAACAAGAGGTCCAAGGCAATAATTTCCAATCCTACAATTAGTTCCCTCGCCCTAATAGCAGAATACCCCAAAAAGATAGGCTAATCAATCCTTAGTTTTAACTTGGATAAGGAAATTACCTCAGACAGGAATCGATACCCAAGAAAAAAGAGAGAGATATCACATAAAACCAAAATAGCTCACCAACTCCAAGTCTCCTAACTCCTGCAGTTGGGTAGTGGTACTCTCTCCATTAGCCTGGAACCAACTAAACTGCAAGACAGGATATTTATTGGCTGGAGCAGCTACCGCTTCAAGGACCACATGGTTGTTCCTAAATGTTTCAAATTATGCCGTTTTGAGTACCTTCTCCCCCCACACACCCACTCAAATGGAGTTAACCTGCGGGCATTGCTTCCAAAAAGGCATGATTAGGGCTTCCAATTCTTGGCAAGTCTTTGAAAGGATAATCGAAAGCAGATTCAACGCGTAATACCGCCATGTGTCTGAAAATTAATTCGGGTTCAGACCTTCCAGAGGCACGGAGGAGTGCCTGTTGCTTTTCAGATATCGGTTATTAGCTATTTGCTAAAGTGGGATGCAGGAGAAGGAGGCAAAGAGATCAGGGTGGCTACAGTTTCGCACCATGTCTTTGAAAATTTCTTTTTTTGGCTGAGAATACCATTTTTTTATTCTTTATGGTTTGTGAATTCTCAAAACAGTGATTAACAGAAGGGCAAAAGATAAACTCTATGTATACAAGGCCAAGGCTACTGAGGTTTCACGCAGAAGGAAGTAAGTGGGGGTCGTTGACAGTACTTTGGTTGATCTGATTACGGAAGTAACACAAACTATTCCTGGAAATCTCTATAAACTATTCGAAATCATGCAAATGTTATCAGATATATAATTTCACTTCTCAGTACTGTCTGGAAAATCCAATTTTCACTAAAGAACAGATATCTGAAATATTCTTCAGCAATAGTGAAGTTCCGCCTGAAATCCCCATCTCAAGATTTCCATCGTGTGTATACTAATCTCGCAAGACGAGTGACATCTTAAGAAAGACCTTCTATTTCGTTATATATATGAAAGCCGAACACACAGAGACAGTTGTGGTAGTCGTGCCTCTAAGCATATCTCTACTTGAAGAAGGATAATTTGGAGACATGTCCTCGTGGTTGAAACATCTCCTTGGTTTCCTCCTGTTGGTGCTAGCAGGTAAGTTTTAAAATTCACCCGATTTGTTAGTTACTATTATAAAATATTCTTATACTTCAAAAAGTGTCTGATATATACGTTGCCGGTCCTTAAAAAACTTAAATATTCGAACGTGTTGATACACGTCTTTGCTGAACTTTAGATGGTGGATGGATTGCCTAATCATTCTGGTTTCTCTAAGCTTCTTCAATCTTATATGAAGTGGTTTGACTGCTGTCTTTAAACATAACCCTTTATTTGGATACAACAAATAAGTATTTTCTTATAATTTTCAATGAAAACTCCTTTATATTCATCTAAAGGAGTTTTCATTGATCTAAAGGAGATTTCATTCATCTGAAGGTGAATTCATCTTCCATCCTTCTAATAAGACGACTTCTAAACTGCTTCTGCTCTATAGAAGTTAATAGAATTCATATTTTGGAGGGCTGTTTAAAAATTTCGTCAAAGAAATTTCGCCATTAGGATTCTGTGTATCTAGTTTGTAAAGTGCATGGGTCCAGTGGTCAATTTGCATCTTTTACTAGATGAAAGAATCATCACATTTAATGAAGTAATTAACTGCGTAGCTCTGCTGTACATTGACTAACTCTGCCAACGTGTTAAAAGGGACACTAGATTCCCCCTGTAAGACCATCTCTACCCTCGTTGGTAATGCACAGTTGGTAGGATCGCCGTCCAGCCCATATCTGCTGGAAAAGACCTGAGTTGAGTGCCTTCGATGATGTGAGGAATTTTTATCGGTCTTTTTCACAATGGGACGGAGTTAGCCAGTCTCAGACGCGGATAGTAGGGTTTTTCAACCAAAAAATATCAGGTTTTTCATCCAGCAAACAGAAAATATGGATATATGGTATTATTCAGGTATTTATGAATTGTTGTAAATGAATTATCTCTTCATTTATTCTGCATATCAGTCCTTCTAACTCTACCCTATCAGTTTATACCCTTAAACTTCTAGATAAACTGATATTTTGCTCTAAAAAAGAAGATTTAGCAAGTTTAGAAACTTTTTTATTAAGCATTTATAAGGCAGGGTTGGCCGAGATTTAATTCGATGACTGTCAGTAAGATGGCGTCACATGCCAACCAAACTCAAATAGATTCAGTAGTTCCTAATGAACATTAGTGTGGTATTTAAAATATTTTCTCGCAATTTATAGTGTGGTTTTATTCTTTTCTAGTGACATCTGTTTACAGCAGGAACCTTTCTCCAATGTCCAGGCAAAAGAGGGAATTTGTGGTGAGTTTTATTATGATTTCAATGGACTCCATGACACCAAAAGTATGAGGACGCCTAAAATATAATTAATGCAAATTGCTGGTTGAAAATGGCCGACATTGCTACACTTCGGACCCTATAAGGTCTTCGTACAATACTTCTTTGTGTCCCAATACTTTTGGTATAATGGTGTTATTTGATTAATAGTTTTCTTTACTTTTATCAAAGGAAAATTTCTTTTTCTGATCCTGGTTTCATCTGTGTCTTCAATCTCGTTTCAGGCCATGCCTAATAACGGAATGTTCAAATTTTGGCAAAGTGGCAATGGAAGGACAAGCTTTAATTTAGGAGGACTTCCAAGGCCTCCGGTAAACCCTTACATACCCTATCGTCCTAGGTGGAAACCAGACATCGGAGGAGCTATCATCTTTCAACACAGATTCAAATAGACTTGTAAAGGATCCAGAAGGAGGATTTAGTGGTTACCAATTTCAAATAAATTAATTATTAATTTTATATTATTGTCTGTCTTACTGTGGTTTAATAGGAATTATCTTAAAAGATTATCCCACTTAAGAACGCTTTCAAAAACAAAACTGAAGCATACTTTCTTTTTATGCTCTTATGGGTAGCAGACCGGGTGGAAAAGACCTGAGTTCGATGACAGGAGGAATTTTTATGGTCTTTTCCATAACGTGGCTGAGTTAATTGGGATAAAACT